>NC_138508.1:108217809-108487809 GCF_964252035.2 Podarcis erhardii | reverse complement strand
GTGTCTCTGGTTCAGGAACCTCGCCGTGCGCCAGTACTCCAAGTTCTTATGGTCCGTGTAGACCTGCACTGTGTGCTTGGCTCCGATGAGGAAGTGCCGCCACGCCTTGAACGCGGCATGAATGGCCAGCAACTCTCTGTCCCAGATGGTGTAGTTCTGCTCCGACTTGCTGAGTTTTCTGGAGTAGAAAGCGCACGGCCTCCCTTGTGGATCTCGCTGCAACAGGACGGCCCCCACGGCTCTGTCTGAGGCATCCGTCTCAACCCTCATGGGTTTGCTGGGGTTTACATGTAGTAGTTGTTCTTCGGACGCGAAGAGACGCTTGAGTTTCTGAAAGGACTGCTCCGCCTGCTCCGTCCAGACGAATTTCTTCTTCTTGGAGCTGAGGGTGTCGGTGATGGCCACCGTCTGCATAGCGAAACCCTTGATAAACTTGCTGTCAGGTCTGCCTCTAGATCCCAGCTCACAGAGGACCAACGCCCGGTGGATATAATATACAAAAGTCTTTATTGAAGTTTAGTTTCCATTTCAAAGCTCTGGGCGCGCATACCCACGTCTCGACGCTAGACCGGCTAAGTCCCCTCTGACTCACTGCTCCTCCCACACCAGTTTAAGATCCTAGCCCGGCTCCACCTCCTACGCTGTTCTTTCCTTCGCTGGGTCCTTCTGCCCTCTGGGGTTTCCTCCTTCCTGGACTCCTCTGACAATGACCCCCCTTGGTCTTCCCCTTCCTTCCGGTGGGCTTTAGGACCTGGCTCCCTACCCGGGCTCCCTGCTGTGCCGCTCGCCTGTACATTTGAACTTGGCGCGCGCGCCCAGCCGGTAACCTTCCTCCTGACCGTTTCCCCGCTTCCTGATGTGGGCGTGACCAAATCTGACTCCTCTCCTCCCGCTGGTGGTGAGAGCACTGGTCCCGATTCCTGGGACTCCCCCTCCCCACTGCGCTCTGGTGGGGAAGCTGGTCCTGATTTCCAACTGCTGCTCAGGGACTCCCCGCTGGCCCCTTCCTCCTGGGGCTTCCCCCCTGGAACCCCCCTCGCTCTGGCCATCGGCGCTCCCTTCTGTGAGTCCTCCGATTCGCTGGAGAGGCTTGTGGAATAACTCTTTCCACTGTCACTGCCTGCGCCCCCCTCGGACTCCTCCTCCTCACTCTCCATTTGCTTCCCCTCCTGTGTCTCTCCTTCTGAACCCCTGACACTTGCGATAAAAGTTGGCAAAGCCGACAAACTTCTGGACCTCCTTCCGATTGCGCGGGCTTTTCCAGTCCAGCACTGAGCGGACCTTGGCGCTGTCCATGGCGAGTCCCTTGTCTGACAGCTTGTAGCCCAGGAAATCCACCTCCGTCACATCGAACTGGCACTTCTCCAGTTTGGCGTAAAGCCTGTGCTCTCGTTGTCTCTGCAGGACTTCGTAGACATCCCTCTCATGGGCCTCCTGCGACTCCGAGAAGATCAGGATGTCGTCCAGGAAGCAGACGCACTTCTTGTAGAGGAGACCCGCCAAGACGTGGTGCATGAAGGCTTGAAAACAGTGGGAACCATTTTGTAATCCAAACGGCATAACTCTATATTCATAGGTGCCTAGCGGCGTAAACATGGCCGTCTTCCACTCGTCGCCCTCTCGCACGCTGTCAGAGCTGCCTCTAGGTCCCAGCTCACAGAGGACCAACGCCCGGTTGATGTAATGTACAAAAGTCTTTATTGAAGTTTAGTTTCCATTTCAAACCCCAGAGCGTGCAGCCCTACGTCTTGGCTCTAGATCGGCGAAGTCACCTCTGAGTCACTAGCCCCTCCGCACCAGTTTAAGATCCTAGCCCGGCTCCACCTCCTGCGCTGTTCCTTCCTCCTCTGGGTCCTTCTGCCCCCTGGGGTTTCCTCCTTCCTCGACTCTTCTGACGCTGACCCCCCTGAGTCTTGCCCTTCCTTCCGGCGGGCTTTAGGACCTGGCTCCCTATCCGGGCTACCTGCTGTGCCGCTCGCCTGTACATTTGAACTTGGCGCGCACGCCCAGCCGGTGACTTTCCTCTTGACCGTTTCCCCGCTCTCCAATGGAGTCGTGGTCAATCCTGACTCATCTCCTCTCGCTGGTGGTGAGAACACTGGTCCTGATGCCTGGGACTCCTCCCCCCCACTGCGCTCTGGTGGGGAAGCTGGTCCTGATTTCCAACTGCTGCTCAGGGAGTCCCCGCTGGCCCCTTCCTTCTGGGGTTTCCCCCTTGGCACCCCCCTTGCCCTGGCCATCGGCGCTCCTCTCTGTGAATCTTCCGATTCGCTGGAGAGACTCGTGGAATCTCTCTGACCACTGTCACTGCCTACACCCCCCTCGGATTCCTCCTCCTCACTCTCCATTTGTTCCATCTCCTGTGTCTCTGCTCCTGAACCCCTGACACACGCGTATAAGATTGTACGCTCCGCGTAGATCCAACTTGGTAAAGATGCGACCTTTCCTCACCGTCGCCAGCAGGTCATCGATCTTGGGCATGGGGAAGGCTGTGGGCTTGGTTTTCGAGTTCAAGATTCTGTAATCAACTACCAGCCTCTTTTGGGGCATGTCCCGCTTCTTCACAAAAAACACGGGACTGCCCCCCACTGCCTTGGATTCCCGGATGAATCCCCGCTGCAAGTTGTGATCTATGAACTCCTTGAGTTCTTGCATTTCATCCTCAGACATGGAATACAGTTTTCAGTTGGCAGCGTCGCCCCCGGCAGGAGGTCAATCTTGCAGTCGTAGGGCCTGTGGGGAGGTAGCTTGTCCGCCTCCTTCTCGCAGAAGACCTCCAAAAACGCCTTGTACTTGTTGGGTACCGCTTGCACCATGCCTAGCTGTAGTTGTGGAGCATCCTCTTGCCCCTCATCCTCCTGGGTAGGCTGTATGCAATTCGCTGCGCAGTAGGAAGAGCTGAAGGTCAATTGGCGCTGGTACCATGCTAATGCCGGACTGTGCCGGTCCAGCCAGCTCATGCCCAACACTATGGGAGTGTCCGACAGTTGGGTGACGTTGAAGCTGATGATTTCGCGATGATTCCCAATTTGCATCACCATTGGCGGTGTTTGCTGCACCACTTGTCCCCCTAGCAACTCCCTGCCGTCCACTGTCACCACTTTCAACAGCATCGTGGCAGGCAGGAGCGCTATGCTATGTCGAGTGACGAAATCCACTCCTATAAAGTCTGCATTGCTGCCAGAGTCAATGGTGATAGGGATTTCCATGGTGAGGCCAGTGGGCAGCTGAAGCGATGCAGTGAGTTGCACCACTGGTTTGGGTGGGAGGGGGTCTGTGGGCTGTAAGATCCCTGGGGACTGCTTCACTGACTCGTCTGGCTGGGCCCCAGTGCTTCTGATTCCAGCCAGACATCGTCGTTTCCCTGCTGTGGTTCACACTGCTGAACTATTTCCGTAACTGTCGCTGAGGCTGCAGTGTGCTTGCAAATCCTCTGGGGACACTCTTTCGCCATGTGCTGAGCACTGTCGCAGATGTAACACTTCCTGTTCCCTCTAGGAGGCTTCGGTTTGACTGCTCCCGGCGTTAGGGCTCTGGCTGGGGACTGAGCCTTGGCACCACCTAACTCCATCGGCTCCTCTCCCCCTCCCAGTGGGGGCGTGGATTGAGCGCGCGCTGTTTCCCTGGGAAAGAAAGGCGGTGCTCTTGCTGGTGTGCGTCCCCAACGCCCTTCGTCTTTGCCCCAGGAACGTTCTTCCAGCCTCACCCCAATCGTCAGCGCTCTCTGGATCACGTCTTTAGTGGTCTGGGGCCTCTCCCCCCTCGCAATTTCGTCTTTCACAGCTCCGTTCAGCCCCTCCCAGAACAGGTCTCTGACGGCAGCTGAATCTTTTTCCCATCCCAGCGCGTTGACCAGTGCAAAGAAACGGGAGTGATATTGTCTTACAGTGGCTCTCCCCTGTTTCAACCCATGTATCTCTTTTCTGGCGATATCTACATCAATCTCTGATAAAAAGCACGCATCCATCGCCTTAATGAAGGCTTTCGCATCTCTGAGGGCTGGGTCTTTGTCTCGGTACAGATTCCGCAGCCACGCTTTAGCGTCTCCGTGGAGATGCATTAATATGAAGCCTACTTTCTCCTGCTCATCCCTAAAGTCCTTCTCCAGCAATTCTAGGGCGAAAACCACGTCTGCTCTGAAGTTAGGGTACTGCTGCAGAGTCCCATCGAAATGCGACACAAGGCTGCTGTCAGAGCTGCCTCTAGGTCCCAGCTCACAGAGGACCAACGCCCGGTTGATGTAATGTACAAGAGTCTTTATTGAAGTTTAGTTTCCATTTCAAACCCCAGAGCGTGCAGCCCTACGTCTTGGCCCTAGACCGGCGAAGTCCCCTCTGAGTCACTACCCCTTCCGCACCAGTTTAAGATCCTAGCCCGGCTCCACCTCCTGCGCTGTTCCTTCCTCCTCTGGGTCCTTCTGCCCCCTGGGGTTTCCTCCCTCCTGGACTCTTCTGACGCTGACCCCCCTGAGTCTTGCCCTTCCTTCCGGCGGGCTTTAGGACCTGGCTCCCTATCCGGGCTACCTGCTGTGCCGCTCGCCTGTACATTTGAACTTGGCACGCGCGCCCAGCCGGTGACTTTCCTCTTGACCGTTTCCCCGCTCTCCGATGGAGGCGTGGCCAATCCTGACTCATCTCCTCCCTCTGGTGGTGAGGAGACTGGTCCCGATGCCTGGGACTCCTCCCCCCCACTACCCTCTGGTGGGGATGCTGGTCCTGATTTCCAACTGCTACTCAGGGAGTCCCCGCTGGCCCCTTCCTTCTGGGGTTTCCGCCTTGGCGCCCCCCTTGCCCTGGCCATCGGCGCTCCTCTCTGTGAATCTTCCGATTTGCTGGATAGACTCGTGGAATCTCTCTGACCACTGTCACTGCCTACACCCCCCTCGGATTCCTCCTCCTCACTTTCCATTTGCTCCTTCTCCTGTGTCTCTGCTCCTGAACCCCTGACAGCTGCCTCCTCTCTTTCCCAGCCCAATCCCCTCTGGTCTGGTTCCCGGCGCCCCCTGTTTAGTCAACATTTCCAACCTGATTTGCAGATCCTTGCAGACAGCAGCGGCTTGGTCTTCCCTCTTCCTGGATGCCAGTATTTCCGAGTTAAGTTGTGCCACTGCGTTTTGCAGGGCTGTTATGTGTTCTTCGGTAGTCATCTTGTCTTGCTTTCGTGAGCTCGCGAAGCACCAATCTTCACCCCTCGCTGCGTCCACTCACGTTGCGAGGTTTTATTTTGTGGGATGGAGCTTACTGTCAGAGCTGCCTCTAGGTCCCAGCTCACAGAGGACCAACGCTAGCCAGTAATAACATATAAAAGTCTTTATTGAAGGTTAGTTTCCATTTCCAAACCGCAGCGTGCAATTCTACGTCTTAGAAGCTAGACCGGCGAAGCTCCATCTGAGTCTCCGCCTCCTAGACACCAGTTTAAGACTCTAGCTTTACTCCACCTCTTGCGTTGTTCTTTCCTCCTCTGGGTCCTTCTGCCCCCTGGGGTTTCCTCCTTTCTGGACTCTTCTGACGCTGACCCCCCTGAGTCTTGCCCCTCCTTCCGGCGGGCTTTAGGACCTGGCTCCCTATCTGGGCTGCCTGCTGTGCCGCTCGCCTGTACATTTGAACTTGGCGCGCGTGCCCAGCCGGTAACTTTCCTCTTGACCGTTTCCCCGCTCTCCGATGGAGGCGTGGTCAATCCTGACTCATCTCCTCTCGCTGGTGGAGAGAACACTGGTCCCGATGCCTGGGACTCCTCCCCCCCCACTGCGCTCTGGTGGGGAAGCTGGTCCTGATTTCCAACTGCTGCTCTGGGAGTCCCCGCTGGACCCTTCCTTCTGGGGTTTCCCCCCTGGCACCCCCCTTGCCCTGGCCATCGGCGCTCCCTTCTGTGAATCTTCCGATTCGCTGGAGAGGCTCATGGAATCCCTCGGACCACTTTCATCTCCTGTGCTTCCCTCGGATTCCTCCCCCTCGCTCTCCATTTCCTCCCTCTCCTGTGCCTCTGCTCCTGAGCCCCTGACAGACGCTGGGCAGTCCTTTCAGAAGCTGGGCAGTCCTTTCAGAAGCTCATGCATCTCTTCGCGTCCGAAGAACAACTGCTACACGTGAACCCCAGCAGGCCCATGAGGGTGGAGACGGACACCTCAGACAGGGCAGTGGGGGCCGTCCTGTTGCAGCAAGACCACCAGGGGGACTGGAGGCCGTGCGCTTTCTACTCCAGAAAACTCAGCAAGTCGGAGCAGAACTACACCATCTGGGACAGGGAGTTGCTGGCCATACATGCAGCCTTCAAGGCGTGGCGGCACTTCCTCATCGGAGCCAAACACACGGTGCAGGTCCGCATGGACCATAAGAACTTGGAGTACTGGCGCACGGTGAGGTTCCTGAACCAGAGACACATCCGCTGGGCGGAGTTCTTTGCGGATTTCGACTTCAGGATAGAATACATCCCAGGGGACAACAACATCATGGCGGACGCGCTGTCCAGGAAACCGCAGTATCTCGAGGAAGAGGCACCGGCGGCGGCCAAGCACATTTTCGCGCCCAAGGCGTGGGCATGCGCCTCAGCCACAGTGGACCTGGACGCAGTGCGTCGAGCGCTGCAGACGGACTCCTTCGCTCGAGCCAAGATGGAGGAGGTGCGCAGCGGCACGGCGAGGGACGACGAGTTCCAAATACGCGACGGACTGCTCATCCGCAGAGGGGCTCTCTACGTACCGGGAGACGACGTCCGCGCGAGAGTACTGCAACAGCTACACGACGCGCCCAGCGCTGGGCACTTCGGCAAGGAGAAGACGGTGGAATTAGTAGCCAGAGACTTTTGGTGGCCCAAGATGCGGGGGGAAATCGCGGATTACGTCAATAGGTGCGACACCTGTCAAAGGGCCAAGCCAGTACACAGGCTGCCGGCGGGCCTGTTGGAACCGCTACAGACACCGTTCGAACCGTGGGAGAGGGTGGCTCTGGACTTTATCACGGATCTGCCCAGCTCGAGAGGCAAGACAGCAGTACTCGTGGTAGTAGACTTGTTCACCAAGATGGCCCACTTCATTCCTTGCGCGAAGGTGGCCACGGCCGAGCAGACCGCTAAGCTGTTCATAGACCACGTGTTCAAGGTGCACGGCCTGCCACGGTCTATCTTGTCCGACCGGGGGCACCAGTTCATCTCCAACTTCTGGCAGAAGCTGATGGGCATCCTGAACGTCAAGGGCAGCCTGGTGTCGGCGAGACACCCGCAGACCAACGGACAGGCAGAGAGGGTCAACGCCATCATGCAGCAGTACCTGAGATGCTACGCGAACCAACAGCCCTCGACCTGGGTGGACTACCGCTGGCCGAGTTTGCCTACAACAACACGAAGCACGTGTCCACGGGGGTGACACCGTTTTTCGCCAACAATGGGCGGCATCCCAGAACCTTCCCGGGGTTGGAGAAAGTGAGGGAGGGGGAGCCGCAGGGAGCAGAGGCCGTGGCAGCGGAGTTGCAGGAGGTCCACGAGCAGCTCAGGAGGCAGTTAGAGCTAGCAAAACAGGCTTACAAAGTGCAGGCAGACCGACACAGGAGAGTTGGGGAGGACATCCGGGTGGGAGACTGGGTCTGGTTAGCAGCCCAGGCAGTCCCGGCCAGATCGTTGGCCAAGAAGAAGCTCGGACACAAGCAGCTAGGGCCGTACCAAGTCGAGGCGCAGATCAACCCAGTGGCCTTCCGGTTGACACTCCCGGAGGGGTCCAGGATGCACCCGGTCTTTCATAGATCAGTGCTCACGCCCTACAAGGCCCCTCACAGGTTTCAGGCGCCAGGGACAGCACCAGAACAACTCAGGGAAGCGCCCACGACAGGGGGGTCGCCCAGAGGGGAGCCACTCAATGAAGCCACAGAGATTTTAGACTCAAGGTGGGGGGAGGAAGGGATTGAATATCTCCTCGCCACAGAGGACACCCCGGCCAGCGCCAACAGGTGGGTGCCGGATTATGCAGTGGAGGAACAGTGGCTCAAAGACGAATTCCATACACTTTTCCCGGACAAGCCCATGCCAGCGGACTTTTTCGACGACTGTCTGTTCACACCCACACTCTCGGCCAGCACTTTCCGGGGTTTCTCTTCAGCTGAGGAGTCGGCCCCGGGAGACAGTTCCCCAGAGGGATCGCTCTCAGGGTCTGGCACGGGGGAATCTTATTGGTGGGAGGACCAGCCCGAGGTGGGCTGGCGCAGAGACCTGCTGAAGGGACCTTGGGACGAGGGGTCACCCCTGGCGACAGGGGGAGAGGGAGTCTTGGGTGATTTGGGGGCGGCTCCAGGTTTCGAGCACACCGCCCAGGAGATGGAAGCAGAGGAGATCGCCGTCGATGAGCCCATGCAGGACTTCCCGGACTTATCCCGATGGCTGCAAGCCACCGGGGACGAACTGTATCCAGCGCTCACCCCCACAACACTGGAGCTCCCGGAACCCACACCTGGAGAGGGGGAGGGGGAAGGGGGGGCTTCGAAGGGGGGATGGATGTCAGGGGTTCAGGAGCAGAGACACAGGAGAAGGAGCAAATGGAGAGTGAGGAGGAGGAATACGAGGGGGGTGTAGGCAGTGACAGTGGTCAGAGAGAGTCCACGAGTCTCTCCAGCGAATCGGAAGATTCACAGAGAGGAGCGCCGATGGCCAGGGCAAGGGGGGTGCCAAGGGGGAAACCCCAGAAGGAAGGGGCCAGCGGGGACTCCCTGAGCAGCAGTTGGAAATCAGGACCAGCGTCCCCACCAGAGCGAAGTGGGGGGGAGGAGTCCCAGGCATCAGGACCAGTCTTCCCACCACCAGAGGGAGGAGATGAGTCAGGATTGGCCACGCCTCCATCGGAGAGCGGGGAAACGGTCAAGAGGAAAGTCACCGGCTGGGCGCGCGCGCCAAGTTCAAAAGTACAGGCGAGCGGCACAGCAGGTAGCCCGGATAGGGAGCCAGGTCCCAAAGCCCGCCGGAAGGAAGGGCAAGAATCAGGGGGGTCAGCGTCAGAAGAGTCCAGGAGGGAGGAAACCCCAGGGGGCAGAAGGACCCAGAGGAGGAAGGAACAGCGCAGGAGGTGGAGCCGGGCTAGGATCTTAAACTGGTGCGGAAGGGGCAGTGACTCAGAGGGGACTTCGCCTGTCTAGGATCTTAAACTGGTGCGGAAGGGGCAGTGACTCAGAGGGGACTTCGCCTGTCTAGAGTCTAGACGTAGGGTTGCACGCTCTGGCTTTAAAATGGAAATTATACTTCAATAAAGACTTTTGTACATAATATCAGCCTGGCGTTGGTCCTCTGTGAGCTGGGACCTAGAGGGAGCCCTGACAATGTGCGTGAATGAACATCGAAGGAACAATCAAAGCTTATTCGTCCTCTTTCTTTTGAGATGGAACCAAAGCTCCTATGCTTAATTTGGGCTGATAACCAACATTTCACTTTGTGATTTTTGGGTGAATGTGCATTCTAACCCCAAAAACACCAATTGGAAATAAGCCCAATCAGAGCTTTATCGTCTTCTTTTTCTGCAGATGGAACCCAAAACACCTTTTTGATTTGGTTACGGGTGATTCTGGTGCACACCCAAAAAACACCATGTGAATTGAAATACGCCCAATCAAAGCTTATTCGTCTTCTTTCTACGCATATGGAAGCAAAAAGACGCTTTTTTTTTATTTTGGTCTCATTACATACACTGTGATTTCTGGGTCAATGATGCCTTAACACAAAAAAATACAACTTGAAATAAGCGAAATCCAATATTCTTCTTTCTAAGTAGATTTAACCCAAAACAACCTCTTTTGCTTTGATTACGCTTATTACACTCTGCTTATATATGTGCGTAAATGAACACCATGCGAATTGAAATACGCCCAATCAAAGATTATTCGTCTTCTTTCTACGCATATGGAAGCAAAAAGACGCTGTTTTGTTATTTTGGTCTAATTACATAAACCTTGCGATTTCTGGGTCAATGTCGCAATAACACCAAAGAACACAACTTGAAATAGCGAAACCCAAAAGTCTTCTTTCTAAGTAGATTTAACCCAAAACAACCTCTTTTGCTTTGATTACGCTTATTACACTCTGCTTATATATGTGCGTGAATGAACATCGAAGGAACAATCAAAACTTATTCGTCCTCTTTCTATTGAGATGGAACCAAAGCTCCTATGCTTAATTTGGGCTGATAACCAACATTTCACTTTGCGATTTTTGGGTGTTTGTGCATTCTAACCCCAAAAACACCAATTGGAAATAAGCCCAATCAGAGCTTTATCGTCTTCTTTTTCTGCAGATGGAACCCAAAACACCTTTTTGATTTGGTTACGGGTGATTCTGGTGCACACCCAAAAAACACCATGCGAATTGAAATACGCCCAATTAAAGCTTATTCGTCTTCTTTCTACGCATATGGAAGCAAAAAGATTCTTTTTTTAAATTTTGGTCTCATTACATACTGTCAGGTGGACCTGGACGCAGTGCAGCGCGCGCTGCAGACGGACTCCTTCGCGCGAGCCAAGATGGAGGAGGTCCGTAGCGGCACGGCGAGGGACGACGACTTCCAAATACGCGACGGCCTGCTCATCCGCAAAGGAGCCCTCTACGTACCGGGAGACAACCTCCGAGCGAAAGTCCTACAACAGATGCACGACGCGCCCAGCGCGGGACACTTCGGCAAGGAGAAGACGGTGGACTTAGTAGCCAGAGATTTTTGGTGGCCCAAGATGAGAGGGGATGTCGCGGAATACATCAATAGGTGCGACACCTGCCAAAGGGCCAAGCCAGTACACCAGCCGCCGGCAGGCCTGTTGGAACCGCTACAGACACCGTTCGAACCGTGGGAGAGGGTGGCCCTGGACTTTGTCACAGATCTGCCCAGCTCGAGGGGCAAGACGGCAGTACTTGTGGTAGTAGACTTGTTCACCAAGATGGCCCACTTCATTCCTTGCGCGAAGGTGGCTACAGCCGAGCAGACCGCCAAGCTGTTTATAGACCACGTGTTCAAGGTACACGGCCTGCCACGGTCCATCCTGTCCGACGGGGGCGCCAGTTCATATCCAACTTCTGGCAAAAGCTGATGGGTTTCCTGAACGTCAAGGTCAGCCTGGCGTCGACGCGACACCCGCAGACCAACGGGCAGGCGGAGAGAGTCAACGCCATTATGCAGCAGTACCTGAGATGCTACGCAAACCAGCAGCCTTCAACCTGGGTGGACTATCTACCGTTGGCCAAGTTTGCCTACAACAACACGAAGCACGCGTCCACGGGGGTGACGCCGTTTTTCGCCAACAATGGGCGGCATCCCAGAACCTTCCTGGGTTTGGAGACAGTGAAGGCAGGGGAGCCGCAGGGATCAGAGGCCGTGGCAGCGGAATTGCAGGAGATCCACGAGCAGCTCAGGAGGCAGTTAGAGGTGGCGAAACAGGCTTACAAAGTGCAGGCAGACCGACACAGGAGAGTGGGGGAAGACATCAGGGTAGGAGACTGGGTGTGGTTAGCGGCCCAGGCAGTTCCAGCCAGATCCAGGACGGGATCGAATGTCTTCTCGCCACAGAGGACACCCCGGCCAGCGCCAACAGGTGGGTGCAGGATTACGCATTGGAGGAGCAGTGGCTCAAGGAAGAATTCCATACACTTTTCCCGCACAAGCCCATGCCGGCGGGCCTTTTTGACGACTGTCTGTTCACACCCACACACTCAGCCAGCCATTTCCGGGGTTTCTCTTCAGCTGAGGAATCGACTCCGGGAGGCAGTTCCCCAGAGGGATCACTCTCAGAGTTTGGCACGGGGGGATCTTATTGGTGGGAGGACCAACCCGAAGTGGGCTGGTGCAGAGACATGCCGAAGGGACCCTGGGAAGTGGAGTCACCTCAGGCGACAGAGGGAGAGGGGGTCTTGGGTGATTTGTGGGCGGCTTCAGATTTCGAACACACCGCCCAGGAGATGGAAGCAGAGGAAATCGCCGTCGACGAGCCCATGGAGGACTTCCCGGACTTATCACGCTGGATGCACACCTCGGGGGACGAACTGTATCCTGAAATTACCCCCACAACACTGGAGCACCCGGAACCCGCACCTGAAGAGGGGGAGGGGGAAGGGGGGGCTTCGAGGGGGGGATGGATGTCAGGGGTTCAGAAGGAGAGACACAGGAGGGGGAGCAAATGGAGAGTGAGGAGGAGGAGTACGAGGGGGGAGCAGGCAGTGACAGTGGAAAGAGTTATTCCACAAGCCTCTCCAGCGAATCGGAGGACTCACAGAAGAGAGCGCCGGTGGCCAGGGCGAGGGGGGTTCCAGGGGGGAAGCCCCAGGAGGAAGGGGCCAGCGGGGAGTCCCTGAGCAGCAGTTGGAAATCAGGACCAGCTTCCCCACCAGAGCGCAGTGGGGAGGGGGAGTCCCAGGAATCGGGACCAGTGCTCTCACCACCAGCGGGAGGAGAGGAGTCAGATTTGGTCACGCCCACATCAGGAAGCGGGGAAACGGTCAGGAGGAAGGTTACCGGCTGGGCGCGCGCGCCAAGTTCAAATGTACAGGCGAGCGGCACAGCAGGGAGCCCGGGTAGGGAGCCAGGTCCTAAAGCCCTCCAGAAGGAAGGGGAAGACCAAGGGGGGTCAGTGTCAGAAGAGTCCAGGAAGGAGGAGACCCCAGAGGGCAGAAAGACCCAGCGAAGGAAAGAACAGCGTAGGAGGTGGAGCCGGGCGAGGATCTTAAACTGGTGTGGGAGGAGCAGTGAGTCAGAGGGGACTTAGCCGGTCTAGCGTCGAGACGTGGGTCTGCGCGCCCAGAGCCTTGAAATGGAAACTAAACTTCAATAAAGACTTTGTATATTATATCCACCGGGCGTTGGTCCTCTGTGAGCTGGGATCTAGAGGCAGACCTGACAGTAAGTCCCCTCCCCATCTTTCACCAAGAACCTCGCAGCGAGGGGCGAAGATTGGTGCTTAACGAGCTCACAAAAGCAAGGCAAGATGACTACCGAACAGCAAATGGCAGCCCTGCAAAATGCAGTGACGCGACTCAACGAGGAGATACTCGCATCTAGGAGGAGGGAAGACGAAGCAGCTGCTGCCTGCAAGGATCTACAAGCCAGGTTGGAAGCGCTTACAAAGCAGGGGCACCCCCCCCAAAAGCCAGAGGGGATTGGGCTGGGGAAGAGAGGGGGCAGCCTTGTGTCTCATTTCGATGGGAATTTGCAGCAGTACCCTAACTTCCGAGCAGACGTGCTGTTTGCGCTGCAATTGCTGGATAAAGACTTTAGAGATGAGCAGGAGAGGGTGGGATTTATATTATCTCATTTGCATGGAGAAGCTAAAGCGTGGCTGCGCAATCTGTGGAGAGATAAGGATCCGGCGCTCCGAAGTGCGGATGCCTTCATTAAAGCCATGGATTTGTGTTTTTTATCAACAATAGACATTGATATCGCCAGAAAGCAGATACATGGGCTGAAACAAGGGAGAGCCACGGTGAGGGAGTATCATTCCCGCTTCTTTGGATTGGTGAATGCGCTGGGATGGGGAAAAGTTTCAGCTGCAGTCAGAGACCTTTTCTGGGAAGGGCTGAATGGAGCTGTAAAAGACGAAATTGCAAGGGGGGAGAGACCCCAGACCACCAAAGACGTTGTGGAGAGGGCACTCACGATGGGGGTTAGGCTGGAAGGATGCCCTTGGGACAAGGAGGAAGAAGGGCATTGGGGACGCACGCCAGCGAGAGGACCGCCCCCCTTTCCCAAGGAAGCGGTGCGCGCTCGATCCATGCCTCCGCTGGGAGAGGGAGAGGAGCCGATGGAGATAGGTGGTGCTAAGGCTCAGTCCCCAGCCGGAGCCCTAACGCCGGGAGCAGTCAAAATGAAGCCTCCTAGAGGGACCAGGAAGTGCTACATCTGCGACAGTGCTCAACACATGGCGAAAGAGTGTCCCCGGAGGATCCACAAGCACACTGCAGCCTCAGCAACAGTAACAGAATCAGTTCAGCAGACTGCACCACAGCAGGGAAACGGCACTGTCTGGCTGGAAGTGGAGCCACTGGGGCCCAGCCAGACGTATCAGTGAAGCAGTCCCCAGGCATCTTACAGCCCACAGACCCCCTCCCGCCCAAACCAGTGGTGCAGCTCACCGCATCCCTCCAGCTCCCAAATGGGCTCACCGTGGAAGTCCCCATTTCCATTGATTCTGGGAGCAATGCAGATTTTATAGGCATGGAGTTCATCCAGCAACATGGCATAGCCCTTCTGCCAGCAACGGTACCTCTGAACGTCGTCACGGTGGACGGCAGGGAGCTACTGGGAGGGCAAGTGCTACAGCAGACGCCGCCAATAGTGATGCGCATTGGTAATCACCGCGAAGTCATCAGCTTCAACGTCACCCGCTTGTCAGACACGCCCATAGTGTTGGGCATGAGTCGGCTGGATAGGCACAGCCTGGCATTAGCTTGGTACCAGCGTCAACTAACCTTCGGCTCCTCCTACTGCGCAGAACACTGCATCCTGGCTGACCTGGAAGATGAGGGGCAGGAGGATGGACCACAGCTGAACTTGGGGATCCTGCAAGCAGTACCTAACAAGTACAAAGAGTTTTTGGAGGTCTTCTGCGAGAAAGAAGCGGACAAGCTGCCTCCCCACAGACCCTACGACTGCAAGATTGACCTCCTGCCGGGGGCGACGCTCCCGCCGGGGAAACTATATTCCATGTCGGAGGATGAATTGCAGGAGCTCAGGGAGTTCATAGATCACAACTTGAAGCGGGGATTCATCCGAGAGTCCAAGGCGGTGGGGGGCAGTCCTGTATTTTTTGTAAAGAAACGGGACACGCCCCAGAAGAGGCTGGTCGTGGACTTTCGCGTCTTAAACCAGAAGACCAAGCCCTCAGCCTTCCCTATGCCCAAGATCGATGACCTGCTGGCGACGGTGAGGAAGGGTCGCATCTTTACCAAGTTGGATCTGCGAGGAGCGTACAATCTCATTCGCGTGCGCAAAGGTGACGAGTGGAAAACGGCCATGTTTACGCCGCTGGGCACCTATGAGTATAGAGTTATGCCTTTTGGATTACAAAATGGCTCCCACTGCTTTCAAGCATTCATGCATCATGTCTTGGCGGGTCTTCTCTACAAGAAGTGCGTCTGCTTCCTGGACGACATCCTCATCTTCTCGGAGTCGCCGGAGGCTCACGAGAGGGATGTCAGGGAGGTCCTGCAATGGCTGCGGGAGCACAGGCTTTATGCCAAGCTGGAGAAGTGCCAGTTCGACAAGACGGAGGTGGACATCCTGGGCTACAAACTGTCCGACAAGGGACTCGCCATGGACAGTACCAAGGTACGTGCAGTGCTGGACTGGAAGAGCCCACGCAATCGGAAGGAAGTCCAGAGGTTTGTCGGCTTTGCCAACTTTTATCGCAAGTTCATCAAAGGTTTCGCCATGCAGACAGTGGCCATCACTGACACCCTCAGTGCCAAGAAGAAGAAATTCGTCTGGACGGAGCAGGCAGAGCAGTCCTTTCAAAAGCTCAAGAATCTCTTCGCGTCCGAGGAACACCTGCTACACGTGAACCCCAGCAGGCCCATGAGAGTAGAGACGGACGCCTCAGACAGGGCCGTCGGGGCCGTCCTGTTGCAGCAAGACCACCAGGGGGACTGGAGGCCGTGCGCTTTCTACTCCAGAAAACTCAGCAAGTCGGAGCAGAACTACACCATCTGGGACAGGGAGTTACTGGCCATACATGCAGCCTTCAAGGCGTGGCGGCACTTCCTCCTCGGAGCCAAACACACGGTGCAGGTCCGTACAGACTATAAAAACTTGGAGTACTGGCGCACGGCGAGGTTCCTGAACCAGAGACACATCCGCTGGGCGGAGTTCTATTCAACTTCAGAATAGAATACATCCCTGGAAACAACAACATCATGGCGGACGCGCTGTCCAGGAAACCGCAGTATCTCGAGGAAGAGGCACCGGCGGCGGCCAAGCACATGTTCGCACCGAAGGCGTGGGCATGCGCGTCAGCCACGGTGGACCTGGACGCAGGGACTCCCCGCTGGCCCCTTCCTCCTGGGGCTTCCCCCCTGGAACCCCCCTCGCCCTGGCCATCGGCGCTCCCTTCTGTGAGTCCTCCGATTCGCTGGAGAGGCTTGTGGAATAACTCTTTCCACTGTCACTGCCTGCTCCCCCCTCGTACTCCTCCTCCTCACTCTCCATTTGCTCCCCCTCCTGTGTCTCTCCTTCTGAACCCCTGACAGAACCCAAAACACCTTTTTGATTTGGTTACGGGTGATTCTGGTGCACACCCAAAAAACACCATGCGAATTGAAATACGCCCAATTAAAGCTTATTCGTCTTCATTCTACGCATATGGAAGCAAAAAGATTCTTTTTTTAAATTTTGGTCTCATTACATACACTTTGTGATTTCTGGCTCAATGTCGCTGTCAGGGGTTCAGGGAGAGAGGCGCAGATGAGGGAGGAGACAGAGAGCGAGGGGGAAGGATTCCAGGGTGACGAGGAAGAGGACGACAATGACCCAAGATTGTCCATGAGTCCGTCCAGTGAATCGGAGGACTCCCAAAAGGGAGCCCCTCTGGTCAAGCCAAGGGGAGCTAGAGGGGGAAGCAGTCAGGAGCAGGGAAACGAGGGGGGAACCCCCAGTGGGAGTTGGAGATTGGGACCGGCTGCTCCGCCAGAACGGAGTGAAGGGGTGGAGTGACCAGTGTGTCAGAAGGAGCAGAACAGGAAGCAGAGAGGGGAAGGAGATCAGGGCAAGATGTCCTGCCGGAAGGGGAGGAAAGTAGTATCGAGAGCAGTGTAACTGTCGAAGGGAAGGTCAGGAGCAACGTACGCGCGCCAAGTTCGAAATGGGAGGCGCGCGGAAGTGAGGAGAGTCCTGGGGAGGAGCCTGGTCCCAAAGCCCGAAGGAGGGGGGAGGAGGCGTCAGAGGATTCAGCCTCTGGGGAGTCCCGAAGGGAGAGAACACAGGGGGGCAGAAAGACCCTGCGGAAAAGGAAAGAGAGGAAGAGGTGGACCAGTACAAGCCTCTTAAACTGGTGTAGAGGCGGGACTGACTCAGAGGGGACTTCAGCGGTCTAAGGGTATCAGACGTAGAGTCACGGAGCTCGGATGTGAAGCTAAGAATGTTCTTCAATAAAAGCTTTTGTACATAAAGCGGACTGGACTTTGGTCTCTTGTGAGCTGGGACCACGGGTGACTCTGACAGTAAGTCCCCTCTCAAAGAACGCAAAATTTTTTTTTGCAAAGCTCACGAACGGTAGCGGCCATGAGTGCGGAGGAGCAGCTGACGACGCTGCGAAACGCAGTTACAGACCTCACCGCTGCAGTCATTGCATCTCAGAAGAAGAGTGATGAAGCGGAGAAGCGCTGCCAGGACCTGCAAACAAGGTGGGAGCGTGCAGCCAGGGAAGGGTTCCCAGGGTCCAGATCGGAGGGAATTGGACTTGGAAGGCGGGGGGGGGCAGCCTAGTCACCCACTTCGATGGGAACCTGAAGCACTACCCAAGTTTCAGAGCAGACGTCTTGTATGCACTGCATTTGCTTCGTAATGACTTTAAAGATGAAGAGGAGAAAGTGGGGTTTATTGTGTCTCATTTGCATGGGGAGGCAAGAGCTTGGTTGCGCAATTTGTGGCGCGAAGACGGCCCTGCCCGCCGCGATTCTGATGAATTTATTAAAGCGATGGATGCTTGTTTCCAGTCAACCGTGGATCTTGATCTTGCGCGCAGGGAAATGCACGGGCTGCGGCAAGGCAAAGCCACTGTGCGTCAGTATCATTCACGATTTTTCGCGTTACTGACTGTATTAGGCTGGGAGAAGGACTGCAAACCAGTGAGAGATTTGTTCTGGGAGGGTCTCAGCGGCCCCATAAAAGATGAACTTGCCAGGGGAGACAGACCTCAGACCCTGGAGGACGTCGTGCAGAGGGCTCTTGCGATAGGGGTACGGCACGAAGAACGTCCTTGGCACAATGAGGAGGGACGCCAGGCGCGTGCACCGGCAAGGACGCCTCCTTTTCTCCCCAGAGACTTCAGCCAGGCACATCCCTCGCCTCTGGCGCGGCAGGGGGAGGAACAGATGGAAATTGGTGGTGCTAAGGCTCAAGCAACAGCCAGAGTCCCAGCATCCAGTGCAGTAAAGGCGAAGCCTCCTAGAGGGAACAGGAAATGTTACATCTGTGACAGTGCACAGCACATGGCGAAAGAGTGCCCCCAGAGGCCCCAGAAGCACACTGCAGCCTTAGCAACAGTGGCAGCAGAAGTGATGCAAGAAGAGCAACCTCAGGGAAACGACAGTGCCTGGCTGGAAGCAGAGCTGCTGGGGCTCAGCCAGGCGAATCTGTAGAGCAGTCCCCAGTGCCTTTGCAACGTACAGACCCTTTACCACCCAAGCCAACGGTGCAGCTCACTGCAACACTCCAGTTGCCGAACGGAACCACCCTGGGAGTCCCCATCACGATCGATTCTGGGAGCAACGCGGACTTTGTGGGGGTGCATTTCGTCAAGCAGCATCACATAGCACTTCTGCCCGCGACAACGCCTCTAAACGTAGTCACGGTTGATGGCAGGAAATTGCTGGGAGGGCAAGTTGTGCAACAGACGCCTCCCATGGAGATGCGGATTGGACATCATAGAGAAGTCATTAGCTTCAATGTCACCCGCCTGTCGGACACGCCTATAGTACTAGGCATGAGTTGGCTGGAGAGGCACAGTCCTGCGATAGCGTGGTACCAACGGCAGATCACCTTTTGCTCATTGTACTGTGCTCAACATTGCATCCAGTCCAGCAAGGAGGAGGGGGCGGAGCAGCAGCTGCAACTTGGCATGGTGCAGGCAGTTCCTCGCAAGTACGAGAGTTTCCTGGAGGTTTTCTGCGAGAAGGAAGCTGACCAGTTGCCGCCCCACAGACCTTACGATTGCGCGATCGACCTGTTGCCGGGTGCGCAGCTGCCGACTGCGAAGCTGTATTCCATGTCTGAGGACGAGATGCAAGAACTCAGGGAGTTCATAGAGCATAATTTGAAGCGTGGATTCATCCGGGAGTCCAAAGCAGTGGGGGGCAGTCCTGTGTTTTTTGTAAAGAAGAAGGACACGCCCCAGAAGAGACTCATTGTGGATTACCGGGCCGTCAATTCCATGACCAAGCCCAAGGCCTTCCCCATGCCCAAGATTGATGACCTCCTAGCGACCGTGCGGAAGGGCAAGATCTTCACCAAGTTGGATCTGCGTGGAGCGTATAACCTCATCCGTATCCGGGAGGGCGATGAGTGGAAGACGGCCATGTTCACGCCTCTGGGCACGTATGAATACAGAGTTATGCCGTTTGGTCTCCAAAATGGATCTCACGTCTTCCAAGCCTTTATGCATCACGTGCTGGCAGGGCTCCTCTACAAGAAATGTGTGTGTTTCCTCGACGACATCCTGATCTTTTCGGAATCGCAGGAAGCTCATGAAAGAGACGTGAAGGAGGTCTTGCAGAGACTACGAGAACACAGGCTCTACGCCAAGTTAGAGAAATGCCAGTTTGATGTGACGGAGGTGGATTTCCTCGGCTACAAGCTGTCTGACAAGGGGCTGGCCATGGACAGCGTCAAGGTCCGCGCGGTGTTGGACTGGAAGAGCCCACGCAATCGGAAGGAGGTCCAGAGATTTGTCGGGTTCGCCAATTTCTACCGCAAATTCATCAGGGGTTTTGCAAAGGAGACGGCAGCAATCACGGACACTCTCAGTTCCAAGAAGAAGAAGTTCGCTTGGACGGAACAGGCGGAGCGCTCTTTTAGGAAGCTTAAAAGCCTCTTCGCTTCCGAGGAGCAGCTGCTGCACGTGAATCCGGGCAGACCCATGCGAGTAGAGACCGATGCCTCAGACAGAGCGGTGGGAGCCGTGCTCCTGCAAGAAGATTCGCAAGGAAATTGGAGACCCGGTGCCTTTTACTCCCGAAAGCTCAGCAAGGCGGAGCAAAACTACACCATATGGGACAGGGAGCTGCTGGCCATTCACGCTGCCTTCAAAGCGTGGCGACACTTCCTCATAGGAGCCAAGCACACGGTGCAGGTCCGTACGGATCACAAGAACTTAGAGTATTGGCGCACGGCGAAGCTCCAGAGCCAAAGACACATGCGCTGGGCTGAATTCTTCGCGGATTTTGACTTCAGGATAGAATACATCCCGGGAGATTCCAACGTTATAGCCGACGCGCTCTCCAGGAAGCCGCAATATCTCGAGGAAGCAGCGCCAGTGGCAGCCAAGCACATTTTCGCACCGCAGGCGTGGACGTGCGCTACCATCGCAGTCGACCTGGACGCGGTGCGACGTGCGCTGCAAGTGGATCGATTTGCACAATCCAAGATGGAGGCGCTGCGCAGGGGTTCGCAGGGAGCCGATGAGTTCCAATTACGCGACGGGCTGTTAACTCACAAAGGTGCCCTCTACGTACCGGGCGAAGAGCTCCGCGCAAGGGTTCTGCAGCAGTTGCACGACGCCCCCAGTGCGGGCCACTTCGGCAAGGAGAAGACAACAGAACTGGTGGCCAGGGACTTTTGGTGGCCCCAGATGCGGGGGGAGATAGCAGATTACGTCGCCAGGTGTGACACTTGTCAGAGGTCCAAGCCAGTGCACCAGAAGCCAGCGGGGTTTCTGGAACCGCTGGAGACGCCACAGCAACCGTGGGAGAGGGTGGCGCTGGACTTCGTCACTGACCTGCCCAGCTCCAGAGGCAAGACGGCGGTGCTGGTGGTGGTGGACCTGTTCACCAAGATGGCGCACTTCATTCCTTGCGCGAAGGTGGCGACGGCGGAACAGACCACCAAACTCTTCGTCGATCACGTGTTCAAGGTGCATGGGCTGCCACAATCCATCCTGTCCGACAGGGGGCGCCAATTTGTTTCTACTTTTTGGCGGAAGCTTCTAGGTATCCTGCACGTCAAGATCAACCTAACGTCGGCAAGGCATCCGCAGACCAACGGCCAAGCAGAGAGAGTCAACGCGATCATGCAGCAGTACCTGAGGTGTTACGCTAATCAGCGCCCGGCAGCGTGGGTGGACTACCTGCCGATGGCGGAGTTTGCCTACAACAACACGAAGCACGCATCGACGGGGGTGACGCCGTTCTTTGCGAACAATGGTCGTCATCCCAGAACCTTCCCGGGGTTCGTAACACCGGGAGAGGGGGTGACGCAAGAGGCCGACCAGTTCGCAGCAGAATTGCAAGAGGTGCACGAGGAGCTGCGGAGACATTTGGAGCTAGCCAAACAAGCATATAAGGTGCAGGCAGACAAAAACAGGAGAGTGGGAGAGGACATCCAGGTGGGGGACTGGGTATGGTTAGCGGCCCAAGCGATGCCAGCCAGGTCGTTGGCTAAGAAGAAGCTGGGACACAGGCAGCTAGGGCCATACCAGGTGGAGGCTAGGATCAACCCTGTAGCTTTTCGACTGGCCCTCCCCGAAGGTTCCAGAGTGCACCCGGTCTTTCATAGGTCGGTGCTCACTCCCTACAAGACCCCGCACAGGTTTCAGGAGTCTGAAACAGTACCGCACCCACGCACAAAGTCACCCGAGAGGGAGGGGGCGCCCAGGGCCGAACAACTCAACGAGGTCACTGAGATCCTGGACTCGAGATGGGGGGTAGAGGGAGTAGAATACTTTCTAGCCAGAGAGGGTACCCCGGCCAGTGCCAATATTTGGGTGCCGGAGTACGATTTAGACGAACCTCTTCTGAAAGACGAGTTCCATGCACTTTTCCCGCATAGACCCATGCCAGCCGAGTACTTTGATGACTGGCTCTTTACGCCCACACTTTCAGACAGTACTTTCAGGGGCTTTTCTTCCGCCGAGGAGAGAACACCAGACTCTAGCCCGCCCAGGGGATCGTGTTCGGGGGTAGACACAGAACCCTCTTATTGGTGGGACGAGCAACCAGAGGAAGACTGGCGCAAGAAATGGCTGACGGGGCCTTGGCAGGCAGCACCAGACGAAGTAGCAATGGAAGAGGGAGCCGAGAACACCTTGGGTGAAGAACCCGAATTCGAACACACATACACCGAGCTGCTAGCGGAGAACATTGAAGCAAACGAACTGTATCCTGCATCTACCTCCGAGGAGCTGCGGCTCCCACGACCTGCCTCCGATGGCCGGGAGGGGGGAAGGGGGGGCTTCGAGGGGGGATGGATGTCAGGGGTTCAGGGAGAGAGGCGCAGATGAGGGAGGAGACAGAGAGCGAGGGGGAAGGATTCCAGGGTGACGAGGAAGAGGACGACAATGACCCAAGATTGTCCATGAGTCCGTCCAGTGAATCGGAGGACTCCCAAAAGGGAGCCCCTCTGGTCAAGCCAAGGGGAGCTAGAGGGGGAAGCAGTCAGGAGCAGGGAAACGAGGGGGGAACCCCCGGTGGGAGTTGGAGATTGGGACCGGCTGCTCCGCCGGAACGGAGTGAAGGGGGTGGAGTGACCAGTGTGTCAGAAGGAGCAGAACAGGAAGCAGAGAGGGGAAGGAGATCAGGGCAAGACGTCCTGCCGGAAGGGGAGGAAAGTAGTATCGAGAGCAGTGTAACTGTCGAAGGGAAGGTCAGGAGCAACGTACGCGCGCCAAGTTCGAAATGGGAGGCGCGTGGAAGTGAGGAGAGTCCTGGGGAGGAGCCTGGTCCCAAAGCCCGAAGGAGGGGGGAGGAGGCGTCAGAGGATTCAGCCTCTGGGGAGTCCCGAAGGGAGAGAACACAGGGGGGCAGAGAGACCCTGCGGAAAAGGAAAGAGAGGAAGAGGTGGACCAGTACAAGCCTCTTAAACTGGTGTAGAGGCGGGACTGACTCAGAGGGGACTTCAGCGGTCTAAGGGTATCAGACGTAGAGTCACGGAGCTCGGATGTGAAGCTAAGAATGTTCTTCAATAAAAGCTTTTGTACATAAAGCGGACTGGACTTTGGTCTCTTGTGAGCTGGGACCACGGGTGACTCTGACAGTCGCAATAACACCAAAGAACACAACTTGAAATAGCGAAACCCAAAAGTCTTCTTTCTAAGTAGATTTAACCCAAAACAACCTCTTTTGCTTTGATTACGCTTATTACACTCTGCTTATATTTGTGCGTGAATGAACATCGAAGGAACAATCAAAGCTTATTCGTCCTCTTTCTTTTGAGATGGAACCAAAGCTCCTATGCTTAATTTGGGCTGATAAATCATTTTCTGATTTTTGGGTGAATGTGCATTCTAACCCCAAAAACACCAATTGGAAATAAGTCCAATCAGAGCTTTATCGTCTTCTTTTTCTGCAGATGGAACCTGTCAGGGGTTCAGGAGCAGAGGCAAAGCAGAGTGAGCAAATCGAAAGTGAGGAGGAGGAGTACGAAGGGGGAGCAGGCAGTGACAGTGGGCAGAGTCAATCCACAAGCCTCTCTAGCGAATCGGAGGACTCACAGAAGGGAGCACCGATGGCCAGAGCGAGGGGGGTTCCAGGGGGGAAGCCCCAGGAGGGAGGGGCCAGCGGGGAGTCCCTGAGCAGCAGTTGGAAATCAGGACCAGCTTCTCCACCAGAGCGCAGTGGGGAGGGGGAGTCCCAGGAGTCGGGACCAGTGTTCTCATCTCCAGCGGGAGGAGAGGAGTCAGGCTTGGCAACGCCCACATCAGGGAGCGGGGAAACGGTCAGAAGGAAAGTTACCGGCTGGGCGCGCGCGCCAAGTTCAAATGTACAGGAGAGCGGCACAGCAGGGAGTCCTGACAGGGAGCCAGGTCCTAAAGCCCGCCGAAAGGAAGGGCGAGACTCAGGGGGGTCAGCGTCAGAGGAATCCAGGAAGGAGGTAAGATCAGAGGGCAGAAGGACCCAGAGGAGGAAAGAACAGCGTAGGAGGTGGAGCAAGGCTAGAATCTTAAACTGGTGTGGGTTCAGCAGCGAGTCAGAGGGAACTTAGCCGGTCTAGCGTCAAGACGTGGGTCTGCGCGCCCAGAGCTTGGAAATGGAAACTAAACTTCAATAAAGACTTTTGTATATGACATCCACTGGGCGCTGGTCCTCTGTGAGCTGGGACCTAGCGGCAGCCCTGACAGTAAGTTCCCTCTCTGCTTTTTTCCACCAATTTTACAACCTCGTGGCGTGTGGGAAAGCAGCGGGGGGTGAAGATTGGTGCTTCGCGAGCTCACGAAAAACAGGGAAATGACTACCGAAGAGAAGATAGCGAGTCTGCAAAACGCAGTGACGCAGCTGACCGCAGAAATTGCAGCGTCCAGAAAGAAGGAACAGGAAGCAGCTGCTGCCTACCAGGATCTGCAAACCAGGTTTGAAAAGCTCACTACACAGAGGCTACCAGCCACCAGACCAGAAGGGATTGGGCTGGGGAATAGAGGAGGGAGCCTTGTGTCCCATTTCAATGGGGACCTGCAGGAGTATCCTAACTTCAGAGCAGATGTAATATATGCCCTGCAGCTGCTAGACCAGGACTTCAAAAATGAGGAGAGAGTGGGATTTATTGTTTCGCATTTGCGGGGAGAGGCGAAATCGTGGCTGCGGAATCTCTGGAGAGATAAGGATCCAGCCCTCCATGATGCAGTTGCCTTCGTTAAAGCGATGGATGCGTGTTTTTTGTCTGAGATTGATGTTGACATCGCCAGGAGACAGATTCATGGGCTAAAGCAAGGGAGAGCCACGGTCCGGCAGTATCATTCACGCTTTTTCGCATTGATTAATTCACTGGGGTGGGAGAAAGACTCAGCTGCCGTCAAAGACCTGTTCTGGGAGGGGCTGAATGGAGCTGTGAAGGACGAGATTGCAAGGGGGGAGAGACCCCAAACCACCAAAGAGGTTGTACAGAGGGCTCTTACGATTGGAGTGAGGCTGGAAGGACGCCCTTGGGAAAAAGAGGAAGGGCATTGGGGACGCACACCAACGAAAGCACCACCCCCCTTTCCCAAGGAAGCGGCGCGAGCTAGATCCCTGCCTCCAATGGGAGGGGGAGAAGAGCCGATGGAGATAGGTGGTGCTAAGGCTCAGTCCACGGCTGAAGCCCTAACGCCGAGAGCAGCCAAAATGAAGCCTCCTAGAGGGACCAGGAAGTGCTACATCTGCGACAGTGCTCAGCACATGGCAAAAGAGTGTCCCCAGCGGTTTCACAAGCACACTGCAGCAGCAGCGACAGTAACAGAAGCAGTGCAGCAAAGAGAATCGCAGCAGGAAAACTCCATTGTCTGGCTGGAAATGGAGCCTCTGGGGGCCAGCCAGACAAATCAGTGAAGCAATCCCCAGGGACATTGCAGCCCACGGACCCCCTCCCACCCAAACCAGTGGTGCAGCTCACCGCATCCCTTCAACTTCCCAATGGGCTCACTGTGGAAATTCCCATTACCATTGATTCTGGGAGCAATGCAGATTTTATAGGCATGGAGTTCGTCCAGCAACATGGCATAGCCCTTCTGCCAGCGACGGTACCTCTGAACGTCGTCACGGTGGACGGCAGAGAGCTACTGGGAGGGCAAGTGCTGCAGCAGACGCCGCCTATGGTGATGCGTATTGGTAATCACCGCGAAGTCATCAGCTTCAACGTCACCAGACTGTCGGACACGCCCATAGTGTTGGGCATGAGTTGGCTGGATAGGCACAGCCCGGCGTTAGCTTGGTACCAGCGTCAACTAACCTTCGGCTCCTCCTACTGCGCAGAACACTGCATCCTGGCTGACTTGGAAGGTGAGGGGCATGAGGATGGACCACAGCTAAACTTCGGCATGTTGCAAGCAGTACCCAACAAGTACAAAGAGTTTTTGGAGGTCTTCTGCGAGAAGGAGGCGGACAAGCTGCCGCCCCACAGACCCTACGACTGCAAGATTGACCTCCTGCCGGGGGCGACGCTGCCGACGGGGAAACTGTACTCCATGTCTGAAGATGAATTGCAAGAACTCAGAGAGTTCATAGAGCACAACTTGAAGCGGGGATTCATCAGGGAGTCCAAGGCGGCAGGGGGCAGTCCCGTGTTCTTTGTAAAGAAGTGGGACACGCCCCAGAAGAGGTTGATCGTGGACTTTCGCGTCTTGAACCAGAAAACCAAGCCCTCAGCCTTCCCTATGCCCAAGATCGATGACCTGCTGGCGACGGTGAGGAAGGGTCGCATCTTTACCAAATTGGATCTGCGCGGAGCGTACAATCTCATTTGCGTGAGGGAAGGCGACGAGTGGAAAACGACCATGTTTACGCCGCTGGGAACTTATGAATATAGAGTTATGCCTTTTGGATTGAAAAATGGTTCCCACTGTTTTCAAGCCTTCATGCATCATGTCTTGGCGGGTCTCCTCTACAAGAAGTGTGTCTGCTTCCTGGACGACATTCTGATCTTCTCAGAGTCGCAAGAGGCTCACGAGAGAGATGTCAGGGAAGTTCTGCAGAGGCTGCGGGAGCACAGGCTGTACGCCAAGCTGGAGAAGTGCCAGTTCGACAAGACAGAGGTGGATTTCCTAGGCTACAAACTGTCCGACAAGGGACTGGCCATGGACGGTGCCAAGGTACGAGCAGTGCTGGACTGGAAGAGCCCACGCAATAGGAAGGAAGTCCAGAGGTTTGTCAGCTTTGCCAACTCTTATCGCAAATTCATCAAAGGTTTCGCCATGCAGACAGCGGCCATCACCGACACCCTCAGTTCCAAGAAGAAGAAGTTCATCTGGACGGAGCAGGCGGAGCAGTCCTTTCAGAAGCTCAAGCAGCTCTTCGCTTCCGAGGAAAACCTGCTACACGTAAATCCCAGCAGGCCCATGAGAGTGGAGACGGACGCCTCGGACAGGGCCGTGGGAGCCGTTCTGTTGCAGCAAGACCACCAGGGGGACTGGAAGCCGTGCGCTTTTTACTCCAGAAAACTCAGCAAAGCGGAGCAGAACTACACCATCTGGGACAGGGAGTTGCTGGCCATACATGCAGCCTTCAAGGCGTGGCGGCACTTTCTTGTCGGAGCCAAACACACGGTGCAGGTCCGCACAGACCATAAGAACTTGGAGTATTGGCGCACGGCGAGGTTCCTGAACCAGCGACACATCCGCTGGGCGGAGTTTTTTGCAGACTTCGACTTCAGAATTGAGTACATCCCAGGAGACAGCAACGTCTTGGCGGACGCGCTGTCCAGGAAACCGCAGTATCTGGAAGCAGAGGCTCCGGCGGCGGCCAAGCACATTTTCACACCACAGGCGTGGGCATGCGCGTCAGCCACGGTGGACCTGGACGTGGTACGCCGCGCGCTGCAAACGGACTCTTTCGCCCGGGCCAAGATGGAGGAGCTGCGCAGCGGCACGGCGAGGGACGACGAATTCCAAGTACGCGACGGCCTGCTCCTCCGCAAGGGAGTCCTCTACGTACCAGGAGACAGCCTCCGTGCAAAGGTACTGCAACAGTTGCACGACGCGCCCAGCGCCGGGCACTTCGGCAAGGAGAAGACGGTGGAATTAGTGGCCAGAGACTTTTGGTGGCCTAAGATGCGGGGGGATGTAGCGGACTACGTCAATAGGTGTGACACCTGTCAGAGGGCCAAGCCTGTACACCAGCCGCCGGCGGGCCTGTTGGAACCGCTACAGACGCCGTTCGAACCGTGGGAGAGGGTGGCACTGGACTTTGTCACGGATCTGCCTAGCTCGAGGGGCAAGACAGCAGTACTCGTGGTAGTAGATCTGTTCACCAAGATGGCCCACTTCATTCCTTGCGCGAAGGTGGCCACGGCCGAGCAGACCGCTAAGATGTTTATAGACCACGTGTTCAAGGTGCACGGCCTACCACAGTCTATTTTGTCCGACAGGGGGCGCCAGTTCATCTCCAACTTCTGGCAAAAGCTGATGGGTTTCCTGAACGTCAAAGTCAGCCTGGCGTCGGCGAGACACCCGCAGACTAATGGGCAGGCGGAGAGGGTCAACGCCATCATGCAGCAGTACCTGAGATGTTACGCGAACCAGCAGCCCTCGACCTGGGTGGACTATCTACCGTTGGCCGAGTTTGCCTACAACAACACGAAGCATGCGTCCACGGGGGTGACACCGTTTTTCGCCAACAACGGGCGGCATCCCAGAACCTTCCCGGGGTTGGACACAGTGAGGGAGGGGGAGCCGCAGGGAGCAGAGGCCGTGGCAGCGGAGTTGCAGGAGATACACAAGCAGCTCAGGAGGCAGTTAGAGATGGCGAAACAGGCTTACAAAGTGCAGGCAGACCGACACAGGAGGGTTGGGGAAGACATCCAGGTGGGAGACTGGGTCTGGTTAGCAGCCCAGGCAGTTCCAGCCAGATCGTTGGCCAAAAAGAAACTCGGACACAAGCAGCTAGGGCCTTACCTAGTAGAGGCGCAGATCAACCCAGTGGCCTTTTGGTTGACACTCCCGGAGGGGTCCAGAATGCACCCGGTCTTTCATAGATCAGTGCTCACACCCTACAGAGAGCCCCACAGGTTTCAGGCACCAGGGACGGCGCCAGACCCGCTCAGGGAAGCGCCCAAAAAGGGGGGGTCACCGAGAGGGGAGCCACTTAATGAAGCCACGGAGATTTTAGACTCAAGGTGGGGGGAGGACGGGATTGAATATCTTCTCGCCACAGAGGATACCCCGGCCAGCACCAACAGGTGGGTGCCGGATTACGCGGTGGAGGAGCAGTGGCTCAAGGAAGAATTCCATACGCTTTTCCCGCACAAACCCATGCCGGCGGGCTTTTTCGACGACTGTCTGTTCACACCCACCCTTTCAGCCAGCACCTTCAGGGGTTTCTCTTCAGCGGAGGACTCGGTTCCGGGAGGCAGTTCCCCAGAGGGATCGCTCTCGGGTTTTGGCACGGGGGGATCTTATTGGTGGGAGGACCAACCTGAAGTGGGCTGGCGCAGAGACAGGCCGAAGGGACCCGGGGAAGTGGAGTCCCCGCAGGCGACAGGGGGAGAAGGGGTCTTGGGTGATTTGGGGGCGGACTCAGATTTCGAACACACCGCTCAGGAGATGGAAGCGGAGGAGATCGCCATCGACGAGCCCTTGGGGGACTTCCCAGACTTATCCCGATGGCTGCATGCCTCGGGGGACGAACTGTATCCTGGACTCACCCCCACAACACTGGAACACCCGGAACCCGCACCGAAAGAGGGGGAGGGGGGAAGGGGGGCTTCGAGGGGGGGATGGATGTCAGGGGTTCAGGACCAGAGGCAAAGCAGAGTGAGCAAATCGAAAGTGAGGAGGAGGAGTACGAAGGGGGAGCAGGCAGTGACAGTGGGCAGAGTCAATCCACAAGCCTCTCTAGCGACTCGGAGGACTCACAGAAGGGAGCACCGATGGCCAGAGCGAGGGGGGTTCCAGGGGGGAAGCCCCAGGAGGGAGGGGCCAGCGGGGAGTCCCTGAGCAGCAGTTGGAAATCAGGACCAGCTTCTCCACCAGAGCGCAGTGGGGAGGGGGAGTCCCAGGAGTTGGGACCAGTGTTCTCATCTCCAGCGGGAGGAGAGGAGTCAGGCTTGGCAACGCCCACATCAGGGAGCGGGGAAACGGTCAGAAGGAAAGTTACCGGCTGGGCGCGCGCGTAGGAGGTGGAGCAAGGCTAGAATCTTAAACTGGTGTCTAGGAGGCACTAAACTTCAATAAAGACTTTTGTATATGAATAAAGACTTTTGTATATGACATCCATAAGACTTGTATATGACATCAATAAAGACTTTTGTATATGACATCCACTGGGCGCTGGTCCTCTGTGAGCTGGGACCTAGCGGCAGCCCTGACAGAACCCAAAACACCTTTTTGATTTGGTTACGGGTGATTCTGGTGCACACCCAAAAAACACCATGCGAATTGAAATACGCCCAATTAAAGCTTATTCGTCTTCTTTCTACGCATATGGAAGCAAAAAGATTCTTTTTTTAAATTTTGGTCTAATTACATAAACTTTGCGATTTCTGGGTCAATGTCGCTGTCAGGTCTGCCTCTAGATCCCAGCTCACAGAGGACCCACGTCTCGACGCTAGACCGGCTAAGTCCCCTCTGACTCACTGCTCCTTCCACACCAGTTTAAGATCCTCGCCCGGCTCCACCTCCTACGCTGTTCTTTCCTTCGCTGGGTCTTTCTGCCCTCTGGGGTCTCCTCCTTCCTGGACTCTTCTGACGCTGACCCCCCTTGGTCTTCCCCTTCCTTCCGGCGGGCTTTAGGACCTGACTCCCTACCCGGACTCCCTGCTGTGCCGCTCGCCTGTACATTTGAACTTGGCGCGCGCGCCCAGCCGGTAACCTTCCTCCTGACCGTTTCCCCGCTTCCTGATGTGGGCGTGACCAAACCTGACTCCTCTCCTCCCGCTGGTGGTGAGAGCACTGGTCCCGATTCCTGGGACTCCCCCTCCCCACTGCGCTCTGGTGGGGAAGCTGGTCCTGATTTCCAACTGCTGCTCAGGGACTCCCCGCTGGCCCCTTCCTCCTGGGGCTTCCCCCCTGGAACCCCCCTCGCCCTGGCCATCTGCGCTCCCTTTTGTGAGTCCTCCGATTCACTGGAGAGGCTTGTGGAATAACTCTTTCCACTGTCACTGCCTGCTCCCCCCTCGTACTCCTCCTCCTCACTCTCCATTTGCTCCCCCTCCTGTGTCTCTCCTTCTGAACCCCTGACAGAACCCAAAACACCTTTTTGATTTGGTTACGGGTGATTCTGGTGCACACCCAAAAAACACCATGCGAATTGAAATACGCCCAATCAAAGTTTATTCGTCTTCTTTCTACGCATATGGAAGCAAAAAGACGCTTTTTTTAAATTTTGGTCTAATTACATACACTTTGTGATTTCTGGGTCAATGTCGCAATAACACCAAAGAACACAACTTGAAATAGCGAAACCAAAAGTCTTCTTTCTAAGTAGATTTAACCCAAAACAACCTCTTTTGCTTTGATTACGCTTATTACACTCTGCTTATATTTGTGCGTGAATGAACATCGAAGGAACAATCAAAGCTTATTCGTCCTCTTACTATTGAGATGGTACCAAAGCTCCTATGCTTAATTTGGGCTGATAACCAACATTTCACTTTGTGATTTTTGGGTGTATGTGCATTCTAACCCCAAAAACACCAATTGGAAATAAGCCCAATCAGAGCTTTATCGTTGTCAGGCCTGCCGCTAGGTCCCAGCTCACAGAGGACCAACGCCCGGTGGATGTCAAAAGTCTTTATTGAAGTGTAGTTTCCATTTCCAAGCTCTGGGCACGCAGACCCATGTCTTGACGCTAGACCGGCTAAGTTCCCTCTCACTCGCTGCTGAACCCACACCAGTTTAAGATTCTAGCCTTGCTCCACCTCCTACGCTGTTCTTTCCTCCTCTGGGTCCTTCTGCCCTCTGATCTTACCTCCTTCCTGGATTCCTTTGACGCTGACCCCCCTGAGTTTCGCCCTTCCTTTCGGCGGGCTTTAGGACCTGGCTCCCTGTCAGGACTCCCTGCTGTGCCGCTCTCCTGTACATTTGAACTTGGCGCGCGTGCCCAGCCGGTAACTTTCCTTCTGACCGTTTCCCCGCTCCCTGATGTGGGCGTTGCCAAGCCTGACTCCTCTCCTCCCACTGGAGATGAGAACACTGGTCCCGACTCCTGGGACTCCCCCACCCACTGCACTCTGGTGGAGAAGCTGGTCCTGATTTCCAACTGCTGCTCAGGGACTCCCCGCTGGCCCCTCCCTCCTGGGGCTTCCCCCCTGAAACCCCCCTCGCTCTGGCCATCGGTGCTCCCTTCTGTGAGTCCTCCGATTCGCTAGAGAGGCTTGTGGATTGACTCTGCCCACTGTCACTGCCTGCTCCCCCTTCGTACTCCTCCTCCTCACTTTCGATTTGCTCACTCTGCTTTGCCTCTGCTCCTGAACCCCTGACAATCGTCTTCTTTTTCTGCAGATGGAACCCAAAACACCTTTTTGATTTGGTTACGGGTGATTCTGGTGCACACCCAAAAAACACCATGCGAATTGAAATACGCCCAATTAAAGCTTATTCGTCTTCTTTCTACGCATATGGAAGCAAAAAGATTCTTTTTAAAAATTTTGGTCTCATTACATACACTTTGTGATTTCTCGCTCAATGTCGCAATAACACCAAAGAACACAACTTGAAATAGCGAAACCCAAAAGTCTTCTTTCTAAGTAGATTTAACCCAAAACAACCTCTTTTGCTTTGATTACGCTTATTACACTCTGCTTATATTTGTGCGTGAATGAACATCGAAGGAACAATCAAAGCTTATACGTCCTCTTTCTTTTGAGATGGAACCAAAGCTCCTATGCTTAATTTGGGCTGATAACCAACATTTCACTTTGTGATTTTTGGGTGAATGTGCATTCTAACCCCAAAAACACCAATTGGAAATAAGCCCAATCAGAGCTTTATATTCTTTTTCTGCAGAAGGAACCCAAAACACCTTTTTGATTTGGTTACGGGTGATTCTGGTGCACACCCAAAAAACACCATGCGAATTGAAATACGCCCAATCAAAGTTTATTCTTCTTCTTTCTACGCATATGGAAGCAAAAAGACGCTTTTATAAAATTTTGGTCTAATTACATAAACTTTGCGATTTCTGGGTCAATGTCGCAATAACACCAAAGAACACAACTTGAAATAGCGAAACCCAAAAGTCTTCTTTCTAAGTAGATTTAACCCAAAACAACCTCTTTTGTTTTGATTACGCTTATTACGCTCTGCTTATATTTGTGCGTGAATGAACATCGAAGGAACAATCAAAGCTTATTCGTCCTCTTTCTTTTGAGATGGAACCAAAGCTCCTATGCTTAATTTGGGCTGATAACCAACATTTCACTTTGTGATTTTTGGGTGTATGTGCATTCTAACCCCCAAAAAACCAATTGGAAATAAGCCCAATCAGAGCTTTATCGACTTCTTTTTCTGCAGATGGAACCCAAAACACCTTTTTGATTTGGTTACGGGTGATTCTGGTGCACACCCAAAAAACACCATGCGAATTGAAATACGCCCAATCAAAGCTTATTCGTCTTCTTTCTACGCATATGGAAGCAAAAAGACACTTTTTTTAAATTTTGGTCTAATTACATACACTTTGTGATTTCTGGGTCAATGTCGCAATAACACCAAAGAACACAACTTGAAATAGCGAAACCCAAAAGTCTTCTTTCTAAGTAGATTTAACCCAAAACAACCTCTTTTGCTTTGATTACGCTTATTACACTCTGCTTATATATGTGCGTGAATGAACATCGAAGGAACAATCAAAGCTTATTCGTCCTCTTTCTATTGAGATGGAACCAAAGCTCCTATGCTTAATTTGGGCTGATAACCAACATTTCACTTTGTGATTTTTGGGTGAATGTGCATTCTAACCCCAAAAACACCAATTGGAAATAAGCCCAATCAGAGCTTTATCGTCTTCTTTTTCTGCAGATGGAACCCAAAACACCTTTTTGATTTGGTTACGGGTGATTCTGGTGCACACCCAAAAAACACCATGCGAATTGAAATACGCCCAATCAAAGCTTATTTGTCTTCTTTCTACGCATATGGAAGCAAAAAGACACTTTTTTTAAATTTTGGTCTAATTACATACACTTTGTGATTTCTGGGTCAATGTCGCAATAACACCAAAGAACACAACTTGAAATAGCGAAACCCAAAAGTCTTCTTTCTAAGTAGATTTAACCCAAAACAACCTCTTTTGCTTTGATTACGCTTATTACACTCTGCTTATATATGTGCGTGAATGAACATCGAAGGAACAATCAAAGCTTATTCGTCCTCTTTCTATTGAGATGGAACCAAAGCTCCTATGCTTAATTTGGGCTGATAACCAACATTTCACTTTGTGATTTTTGGGTGAATGTGCATTCTAACCCCAAAAACACCAATTGGAAATAAGCCCAATCAGAGCTTTATCGTCTTCTTTTTCTGCAGATGGAACCCAAAACACCTTTTTGATTTGGTTACGGGTGATTCTGGTGCACACCCAAAAAACACCATGCGAATTGAAATACGCCCAATCAAAGTTTATTCGTCTTTTTTCTACGCATATGGAAGCAAAAAGACGCTTTTTTAAAATTTTGGTCTCATTACATACACTGTGATTTCTGGGTCAATGTCGCAATAACACCAAAGAACACAACTTGAAATAGTGAAACCCGAAAGTCTTCTTTCAAAGTAGATTTAACCCAAAACAACCTCTTTTTCTTTCATTACGCTTATTACACTCTGCTTATATATGTGCGTGAATGAACATCGAAGGAACAATCAAAGCTTATTCGTCCTCTTTCTTTTGAGATGGAACCAAAGCTCCTATGCTTAATTTGGGCTGATAACCAATATTTCACTTTGTGATTTTTGGGTGTATGTGCATTCTAACCCCAAAAACACCAATTGGAAATAAGCCCAATCAGAGCTTTATCGTCTTCTTTTTCTGCAGATGGAACCCAAAACACCTTTTTGATTTGGTTACGGGTGATTCTGGTGCACACCCAAAAAACACCATGCGAATTGAAATACGCCCAATTAAAGCTTATTCGTCTTCTTTCTACGCATATGGAAGCAAAAAGATTCTTTTTTTAAATTTTGGTCTAATTACATAAACTTTGTGATTTCTGGCTCAATGTCGCAATAACACCAAAGAACACAACTTGAAATAGCGAAACCCAAAAGTCTTCTTTCTAAGTAGATTTAACCCAAAACAACCTCTTTTGCTTTGATTACGCTTATTACACTCTGCTTATATATGTGCGTGAATGAACATCGAAGGAACAATCAAAGCTTATTCGTCCTCTTTCTATTGAGATGGAACCAAAGCTCCTATGCTTAATTTGGGCTGATAACCAACATTTCACTTTGTGATTTTTGGGTGAATGTGCATTCTAACCCCAAAAACACCAATTGGAAATAAGCCCAATCAGAGCTTTATCGTATTCTTTTTCTGCAGATGGAACCCAAAACACCTTTTTGATTTGGTTACGGGTGATTCTGGTGCACACCCAAAAAACACCATACGAATTGAAATATGCCCAATCAAAGCTTATTCGTCTTCTTTCTACGCATATGGAAGCAAAAAGATTCTTTTTTTAAATTTTGGTCTCATTACATACACTTTGTGAATTCTGGCTCAATGTCGCAATAACACCAAAGAACACAACTTGAAATAGCGAAACCCAAAAGTCTTCTTTCTAAGTAGATTTAACCCAAAACAACCTCTTTTGCTTTGATTACGCTTATTACACTCTGCTTATATATGTGCGTGAATGAACATCGAAGGAACAATCAAAGCTTATTCGTCCTCTTTCTATTGAGATGGAACCAAAGCTCCTATGCTTAATTTGGGCTGATAACCAACATTTCACTTTGTGATTTTTGGGTGAATGTGCATTCTAACCCCAAAAACACCAATTGGAAATAAGCCCAATCAGAGCTTTATCGTCTTCTTCTTCTGCAGATGGAACCCAAAACACCTTTTTTATTTGGTTACGGGTGATTCTGGTGCACACCCAAAAAACACCATGCGAATTGAAATACGCAGAAACCAAAGCTTATTCGTCTTCTTTCTACGCATATGGAAGCAAAAAGACACTTTTTTAAAATTTTGGTCTAATTACATAAACTTTGCGATTTCTGGGTCAATGTCGCAATAACACCAAAGAACACAACTTGAAATAGCGAAACCCAAAAGTCTTCTTTCTAAGTAGATTTAACCCAAAACAAACTCATTTGCTTTGATTACGCTTATTACACTCTGCTTATATATGTGCGTGAATGAACATCGAAGGAACAATCAAAGCTTATTCGTCCTCTTTCTATTGAGATGGAACCAAAGCTCCTATGCTTAATTTGGGCTGATAACCAACATTTCACTTTGTGATTTTTGGGTGAATGTGCATTCTAACCCCAAAAACACCAATTGGAAATAAGCCCAATCAGAGCTTTATCGTCTTCTTTTTCTGCAGATGCAACCCAAAACACCTTTTTGATTTGGTTACGGGTGATTCTGGTGCACACCCAAAAAACACCATGCGAATTGAAATACGCCCAATTAAAGCTTATTCGTCTTCTTTCTACGCATATGGAAGCAAAAAGACGCTTTTTTTAAATTTTGGTCTAATTACATAAACTTTGCGATTTCTGGGTCAATGTCGCAATAACACCAAAGAACACAACTTGAAATAGCGAAACCCAAAAGTCTTCTTTCTAAGTAGATTCAACCCAAAACAACCTCTTTTGCTTTGATTACGCTTATTACACTCTGCTTATATATGTGCGTGAATGAACATCGAAGGAACAATCAAAGTTTATTCGTCCTCTTTCTATTGAGACTGAACCAAAGCTCCTATGCTTAATTTGGGCTGATAACCAACATTTCACTTTGTGATTTTTGGGTGAATGTGCATTCTAACCCCAAAAACACCAATTGGAAATAAGCCCAATCAGAGCTTTATCGTCTTCTTTTTCTGCAGATGGAACCCAAAACACCTTTTTTATTTGGTTACGGGTGATTCTGGTGCACACCCAAAAAACACCATGCGAATTGAAATACGCCCAATTAAAGCTTATTCGTCTTTTTTCTACGCATATGGAAGCAAAAAGACGCTTTTTTAAAATTTTGGTCTCATTACATACACTGTGATTTCTGGGTCAATGTCGCAATAACACCAAAGAACACAACTTGAAATAGCGAAACCCAAAAGTCTTCTTTCTAAGTAGATTTAACCCAAAACAACCTCTTTTGCTTTGATTACGCTTATTACACTCTGCTTATATTTGTGCGTGAATGAACATCGAAGGAACAATCAAAGCTTATTCGTCCTCTTTCTTTTGAGATGGAACCAAAGCTCCTATGCTTAATTTGGGCTGATAACCAACATTTCACTTTGTGATTTTTGGGTGAATGTGCATTCTAACCCCAAAAACACCAATTGGAAATAAGCCCAATCAGAGCTTTATCGTCTTCTTTTTCTGCAGATGGAACCCAAAACACCTTTTTTATTTGGTTACGGGTGATTCTGGTGCACACCCAAAAAACACCATGCGAATTGAAATACGCCCAATCAAAGCTTATTCGTCTTCTTTCTACGCATATGGAAGCAAAAAGACGCTTTTTAAAAATTTTGGTCTAATTACATAAACTTTGCGATTTCTGGGTCAAGGTCGCAATAACACCAAAAGAACACAACTTGAAATAGCGAAACCCAAAAGTCTTCTTTCTAAGTAGATTTAACCCAAAACAACCTCATTTGCTTTGATTACGCTTATTACACTCTGCTTATATATGTGCGTGAATGAACATCGAAGGAACAATCAAAGCTTGTTCGTCCTCTCTTTTGAGATGGAACCAAAGCTCCTATGCTTAATTTGGGCTGATAACCAACATTTCACTTTGTGATTTTTGGGTGTATGTGCATTCTAACCCCAAAAACACCAATTGGAAATAAGCCCAATCAGAGCTTTATCTTCTTCTTTTTCTGCAGATTGAACAAAAAACACCTTTTTGATTTGGTTACGGGTGATTCTGGTGCACACCCAAAAAACACCATGCGAATTGAAATACGCCCAATCAAAGTTTATTCGACTTCTTTCTACGCATATGGAAGCAAAAAGACGCTTTTTTTAAATTTTGGTCTAATTACATAAACTTTGCGATTTCTGGCTCAATGTCGCAATAACACCAAAGAACACAACTTGAAATAACGAAACCAAAAGTCTTCTTTCTAAGTAGATTTAACCCAAAACAACCTCTTTTGCTTTGATTACGCTTATTACACTCTGCTTATATTTGTGCGTGAATGAACATCGAAGGAACAATCAAAGCTTATTCGTCCTCTTACTATTAGATGGTACCAAAGCTCCTATGCTTAATTTGGGCTGATAACCAACATTTCACTTTGTGATTTTTGGGTGTATGTGCATTCTAACCCCAAAAACACCAATTGGAAATAAGCCCAATCAGAGCTTTATCGTCTTCTTTTTCTGCAGATTGAACAAAAAACACCTTTTTGATTTGGTTACGGGTGATTCTGGTGCACACCCAAAAAACACCATGCGAATTGAAATACGCCCAATCAAAGTTTATTCGACTTCTTTCTACGCATATGGACGCAAAAAGACGCTTTTTTAAAATTTTGGTCTAATTACATAAACTTTGCGATTTCTGGCTCAATGTCGCAATAACACCAAAGAACACAACTTGAAACAGCGAAACCAAAAGTCTTCTTTCTAAGTAGATTTAACCCAAAACAACCTCTTTTGCTTTGATTACGCTTATTACACTCTGCTTATATTTGTGCGTGAATGAACATCGAAGGAACAATCAAAGCTTATTCGTCCTCTTACTATTAGATGGTACCAAAGCTCCTAGCTTAATTTGGGCTGATAACCAACATTTCACTTTGTGATTTTTGGGTGTATGTGCATTCTAACCCCAAAAAAACCAATTGGAAATAAGCCCAATCAGAGCTTTATCGTCTTCTTTTTCTGCAGATGGAACCCAAAACACCTTTTTGATTTGGTTACGGGTGATTCTGGTGCACACCCAAAAAACACCATGCGAATTGAAATACGCCCAACTAAAGCTTATTCGTCTTCTTTCTACGCATATGGAAGCAAAAAGATTCTATTTTTAAATTTTGGACTAATTACATAAACTTTGCGATTTCTGGGTCAATGTCGCAATAACACCAAAGAACACAACTTGAAAATAGCGAAACCCAAAAGTCTTCTTTCTAAGTACATTTAACCCAAAACAACCTCTTTTGCTTTGATTACGCTTATTACACTCTGCTTATATATGTGCGTGAATGAACATCGAAGGAACAATCAAAGCTTATTCGTCCTCTTTCTTTTGAGATGGAACCAAAGCTCCTATGCTTATTTTGGGCTGATAACCAACATTTCACTTTGTGATTTTTGGGTGTATGTGCATTCTAACCCCAAAAACACCAATTGGAAATAAGCCCAATCAGAGCTTTATCGTCTTCTTTTTCTGCAGATGGAACCCAAAACACCTTTTTGATTTGGTTACGGGTGATTCTGGTGCACACCCAAAAAACACCATGCGCATTGAAATACGCCCAATCAAAGCTTATTCGTCTTCTTTCTACGCATATGGAAGCAAAAAGACGCTTTTTTAAATTTTTGGTCTAATTACATAAACTTTGCGATTTCTGGGTCAATGTCGCAATAACACCAAAGAACACAACTTGAAATAGCGAAACGAAAAGTCTTCTTTCTAAGTAGATTTAACCCAAAACATCCTCTTTTGCTTTGATTACGCATATTACACTCTGCTTATATTTGTGCGTGAATGAACATCGAAGGAACAATCAAAGCTTATTCGTCCTCTTTCTATTGAGATGGAACCAAAGCTCCTATGCTTAATTTGGGCTGATAACCAACATTTCACTTTGTGATTTTTGGGTGTATGTGCATTCTAACCCCAAAAAAACCAATTGGAAATAAGCCCAATCAGAGCTTTATCGTCTTCTTTTTCTGCAGATGCAACCCAAAACACCTTTTTGATTTGGTTACGGGTGATTCTGGTGCACACCCAAAAAACACCATGCGCATTGAAATACTCCCAATCAAAGCTTATTCGTCTTCTTTCTACGCATATGGAAGCAAAAAGACGCTTTTTTAAATTTTTGGTCTAATTACATAAACTTTGCGATTTCTGGGTCAATGTCGCAATAACACCAAAGAACACAACTTGAAATAGCGAAACCCAAAAGTCTTCTTTCTAAGTAGATTTAACCCAAAACAACCTCTTTTGCTTTGATTACGCTTATTACACTCTGCTTATATTTGTGCGTGAATGAACATCGAAGGAACAATCAAAGCTTATTCGTCCTCTTTCTATGAGATGGAACCAAAGCTCCTATGCTTAATTTGGGCTGATAACCAACATTTCACTTTGTGATTTTTGGGTGAATGTGCATTCTAACCCCAAAAACACCAATTGGAAATAAGCCCAATCAGAGCTTTATCGTCTTCTTTTTCTGCAGATTCAACCCAAAAAACCTTTTTGATTTGGTTACGGGTGATTCTGGTGCACACCCAAAAAACACCATGCGAATTGAAATACGCCCAATTAAAGCTTATTCGTCTTCTTTCTACGCATATGGAAGCAAAAAGATTCTATTTTTAAATTTTGGACTAATTACATAAACTTTGCGATTTCTGGCTCAATGTCGCAATAACACCAAAGAACACAACGAAATAGCGAAACCCAAAAGTCGTCTTTCTAAGTAGATTTAACCCAAAACAACCTCTTTTGCTTTGATTACGCTTATTACACTCTGCTTATATATGTGCGTGAATGAACATCGAAGGAACAATCAAAGCTTATTCGTCCTCTTTCTTTTGAGATGGAACCAAAGCTCCTATGCTTATTTTGGGCTGATAAACAACATTTCACTTTGTGATTTTTGGGTGTATGTGCATTCTAACCCCAAAAACACCAATTGGAAATAAGCCCAATCAGAGCTTTATCGTCTTCTTTTTCTGCAGATTGAACAAAAAACACCTTTTTGATTTGGTTACGGGTGATTCTGGTGCACACCCAAAAAACACCATGCGAATTGAAATACGCCCAATCAAAGTTTATTCGACTTCTTTCTACGCATATGGAAGCAAAAAGACGCTTTTTTTAAATTTTGGTCTAATTACATAAACTTTGCGATTTCTGGCTCAATGTCGCAATAACACCAAGGAACACAACTTGAAATAGCGAAACCAAAAGTCTTCTTTCTAAGTAGATTTAACCCAAAACAACCTCTTTTGCTTTGATTACGCTTATTACACTCTGCTTATATATGTGCGTGAATGAACATCGAAGGAACAATCAAAGCTTATTCGTCCTCTTTCTTTTGAGATGGAACCAAAGCTCCTATGCTTATTTTGGGCTGATAAACAACATTTCACTTTGTGATTTTTGGGTGTATGTGCATTCTAACCCCAAAAACACCAATTGGAAATAAGCCCAATCAGAGCTTTATCGTCTTCTTTTTCTGCAGATGGAACCCAAAACACCTTTTTGATTTGGTTACGGGTGATTCTGGTGCACACCCAAAAAACACCATGCGGATTGAAATACGCCCAATCAAAGCTTATTCGTCTTCTTTCTACGCATATGGAAGCAAAAAGACGCTTTTTTAAATTTTTGGTCTAATTACATAAACTTTGCGATTTCTGGGTCAATGTCGCAATAACACCAAAGAACACAACTTGAAATAGCGAAACCCAAAAGTCTTCTTTCTAAGTAGATTTAACCCAAAACAACCTCATTTGCTTTGATTACGCTTATTACACTCTGCTTATATATGTGCGTGAATGAACATCGAAGGAACAATCAAAGCTTATTCGTCCTCTTTCTATTGAGATGGAACCAAAGCTCCTATGCTTAATTTGGGCTGATAACCAACATTTCACTTTGTGATTTTGGGGTGAATGTGCATTCTAACCCCAAAAACACCAATTGGAAATAAGCCCAATCAGAGCTTTATCGTCTTCTTTTTCTGCAGATGGAACCCAAAACACCTTTTTTATTTGGTTACGGGTGATTCTGGTGCACACCCAAAAAACACCATGCGAATTGAAATACGCCCAATCAAAGCTTATTCGTCTTCTTTCTACGCATATGGAAGCAAAAAGACGCTTTTTAAAAATTTTGGTCTAATTACATAAACTTTGCGATTTCTGGCTCAAGGTCGCAATAACACCAAAAGAACACAACTTGAAATAGCGAAACCCAAAAGTCTTCTTTCTAAGTAGATTTAACCCAAAACAACCTCATTTGCTTTGATTACGCTTATTACACTCTGCTTATATATGTGCGTGAATGAACATCGAAGGAACAATCAAAGCTTGTTCGTCCTCTCTTTTGAGATGGAACCAAAGCTCCTATGCTTAATTTGGGCTGATAACCAACATTTCACTTTGTGATTTTTGGGTGTATGTGCATTCTAACCCCAAAAACACCAATTGGAAATAAGCCCAATCAGAGCTTTATCTTCTTCTTTTTCTGCAGATTGAACAAAAAACACCTTTTTGATTTGGTTACGGGTGATTCTGGTGCACACCCAAAAAACACCATGCGAATTGAAATACGCCCAATCAAAGTTTATTCGACTTCTTTCTACGCATATGGAAGCAAAAAGACGCTTTTTTTAAATTTTGGTCTAATTACATAAACTTTGCGATTTCTGGCTCAATGTCGCAATAACACCAAAGAACACAACTTGAAATAACGAAACCAAAAGTCTTCTTTCTAAGTAGATTTAACCCAAAACAACCTCTTTTGCTTTGATTACGCTTATTACACTCTGCTTATATTTGTGCGTGAATGAACATCGAAGGAACAATCAAAGCTTATTCGTCCTCTTACTATTAGATGGTACCAAAGCTCCTATGCTTAATTTGGGCTGATAACCAACATTTCACTTTGTGATTTTTGGGTGTATGTGCATTCTAACCCCAAAAACACCAATTGGAAATAAGCCCAATCAGAGCTTTATCGTCTTCTTTTTCTGCAGATTGAACAAAAAACACCTTTTTGATTTGGTTACGGGTGATTCTGGTGCACACCCAAAAAACACCATGCGAATTGAAATACGCCCAATCAAAGTTTATTCGACTTCTTTCTACGCATATGGACGCAAAAAGACGCTTTTTTAAAATTTTGGTCTAATTACATAAACTTTGCGATTTCTGGCTCAATGTCGCAATAACACCAAAGAACACAACTTGAAACAGCGAAACCAAAAGTCTTCTTTCTAAGTAGATTTAACCCAAAACAACCTCTTTTGCTTTGATTACGCTTATTACACTCTGCTTATATTTGTGCGTGAATGAACATCGAAGGAACAATCAAAGCTTATTCGTCCTCTTACTATTAGATGGTACCAAAGCTCCTATGCTTAATTTGGGCTGATAACCAACATTTCACTTTGTGATTTTTGGGTGTATGTGCATTCTAACCCCAAAAAAACCAATTGGAAATAAGCCCAATCAGAGCTTTATCGTCTTCTTTTTCTGCAGATGGAACCCAAAACACCTTTTTGATTTGGTTACGGGTGATTCTGGTGCACACCCAAAAAACACCATGCGAATTGAAATACGCCCAACTAAAGCTTATTCGTCTTCTTTCTACGCATATGGAAGCAAAAAGATTCTATTTTTAAATTTTGGACTAATTACATAAACTTTGCGATTTCTGGGTCAATGTCGCAATAACACCAAAGAACACAACTTGAAATAGCGAAACCCAAAAGTCTTCTTTCTAAGTACATTTAACCCAAAACAACCTCTTTTGCTTTGATTACGCTTATTACACTCTGCTTATATATGTGCGTGAATGAACATCGAAGGAACAATCAAAGCTTATTCGTCCTCTTTCTTTTGAGATGGATCCAAAGCTCCTATGCTTATTTTGGGCTGATAACCAACATTTCACTTTGTGATTTTTGGGTGTATGTGCATTCTAACCCCAAAAACACCAATTGGAAATAAGCCCAATCAGAGCTTTATCGTCTTCTTTTTCTGCAGATGGAACCCAAAACACCTTTTTGATTTGGTTACGGGTGATTCTGGTGCACACCCAAAAAACACCATGCGCATTGAAATACGCCCAATCAAAGCTTATTCGTCTTCTTTCTACGCATATGGAAGCAAAAAGACGCTTTTTTAAATTTTTGGTCTAATTACATAAACTTTGCGATTTCTGGGTCAATGTCGCAATAACACCAAAGAACACAACTTGAAATAGCGAAACCCAAAAGTCTTCTTTCTAAGTAGATTTAACCCAAAACAACCTCATTTGCTTTGATTACGCTTATTACACTCTGCTTATATATGTGCGTGAATGAACATCGAAGGAACAATCAAAGCTTATTCGTCCTCTTTCTATTGAGATGGAACCAAAGCTCCTATGCTTAATTTGGGCTGATAACCAACATTTCACTTTGTGATTTTTGGGTGAATGTGCATTCTAACCCCAAAAACACCAATTGGAAATAAGCCCAATCAGAGCTTTATCGTCTTCTTTTTCTGCAGGTTGAACAAAAAACACCTTTTTGATTTGGTTACGGGTGATTCTGGTGCACACCCAAAAAACACCATGCGAATTGAAATACGCCCAATCAAAGTTTATTCGACTTCTTTCTACGCATATGGAAGCAAAAAGACGCTTTTTTTAAATTTTGGTCTAATTACATAAACTTTGCGATTTCTGGCTCAATGTCGCAATAACACCAAAGAACACAACTTGAAATAGCGAAATCCAAAAGTCTTCTTTCTAAGTAGATTTAACCCAAAACAACCTCATTTGCTTTGATTACGCTATATTTGGTGTAATATGCATATTGATTGGGCTTATTTCCAATTGGTGTTTTTGGGGTTAGAATGCACATACACCCAAAAATCACAAAGTGAAATGTTGGTTATCAGCCCAAATTAAGCATAGGAGCTTTGGTTCCATCTCAAAAGCATATTTGGTGTTATTGCGACATTGAGCCAGAAATCGCAAAGTTTATGTAATTAGTCCAAAATTTAAAAATAGAATCTTTTTGCTTCCATATGCGTAGAAAGAAGACGAATAAGCTTTAATTGGGCGTATTTCAATTCGCATGGTGTTTTTTGGGTGTGCACCAGAATCACCCGTAACCAAATCAAAAAGGTGTTTTGGGTTCCATCTGCAGAAAAAGAAGACGATAAAGCTCTGATTGGGCTTATTTCCAATTGGTTTTTTTGGGGTTAGAATGCACATACACCCAAAAATCACAAAGTGAAATGTTGGTTATCAGCCCAAATTAAGCATAGGAGCTTTGGTTCAGTCTCAATAGAAAGAGGACGAATAAACTTTGATTGTTCCTTCGATGTTCATTCACGCACATATATAAGCAGAGTGTAATAAGCGTAATCAAAGCAAAAGAGGTTGTTTTGGGTTGAATCTACTTAGAAAGAAGACTTTTGGGTTTCGCTATTTCAAGTTGTGTTCTTTGGTGTTATTGCGACATTGACCCAGAAATCGCAAAGTTTATGTAATTAGACCAAAATTTAAAAAAAGTGTCTTTTTGCTTCCATATGCGTAGAAAGAAGACGAATAAGCTTTGGTTTCTGCGTATTTCAATTCGCATGGTGTTTTTTGGGTGTGCACCAGAATCACCCGTAACCAAATCAAAAAGGTGTTTTGGGTTCCATCTGCAGAAAAAGAAGACGATAAAGCTCTGATTGGGCTTATTTCCAATTGGTGTTTTTGGGGTTAGAATGCACATACACCCAAAAATCGCAAAGTGAAATGTTGGTTATCAGCCCAAATTAAGCATAGGAGCTTTGGTTCCATCTCAATAGAAAGAGGACGAATAAGCTTTGATTGTTCCTTCGATGTTCATTCACGCACATATATAAGCAGAGTGTAATAAGCGTAATCAAAGCAAAAGAGGTTGTTTTGGGTTAAATCTACTTAGAAAGAAGACTTTTGGGTTTCGCTATTTCAAGTTGTGTTCTTTGGTGTTATTGCGACATTGAGCCAGAATTCACAAAGTGTATGTAATGAGACCAAAATTTAAAAAAAGAATCTTTTTGCTTCCATATGCGTAGAAAGAAGACGAATAAGCTTTGATTGGGCATATTTCAATTCGTATGGTGTTTTTTGGGTGTGCACCAGAATCACCCGTAACCAAATCAAAAAGGTGTTTTGGGTTCCATCTGCAGAAAAAGAAGACGATAAAGCTCTGATTGGGCTTATTTCCAATTGGTGTTTTTGGGGTTAGAATGCACATTCACCCAAAAATCACAAAGTGAAATGTTGGTTATCAGCCCAAATTAAGCATAGGAGCTTTGGTTCCATCTCAATAGAAAGAGGACGAATAAGCTTTGATTGTTCCTTCGATGTTCATTCACGCACATATATAAGCAGAGTGTAATAAGCGTAATCAAAGCAAAAGAGGTTGTTTTGGGTTAAATCTACTTAGAAAGAAGACTTTTGGGTTTCGCTATTTCAAGTTGTGTTCTTTGGTGTTATTGCGACATTGAGCCAGAAATCACAAAGTGTATGTAATGAGATCAAAATTTAAAAAAAGAATCTTTTTGCTTCCATATGCGTAGAAAGAAGACGAATAAGCTTTGATTGGGCATATTTCAATTCGCATGGTGTTTTTTGGGTGTGCACCAGAATCACCCGTAACCAAATCAAAAAGGTGTTTTGGGTTGCATCTGCAGAAAAAGACGACGATAAAGCTCTGATTGGGCTTATTTCCTATTGTTGTTTTTGGGGTTAGAATGCACATTCACCCAAAAATCACAAAGTGAAATGTTGGTTATCACAGTGTTTCCCAACCTTTTTTGGGCAAAGGCACACTTGTTTCATGAAAAAAATCTCGAGGCACACCACCATTAGAAAATGTTTAAAAAATTAACTGTGCCTATATTGACTATATATAAAGTAACTCTCTTTAATAGGAATCAAATAAACACAAATAAAGTATTTTATAATTACTTTATTATGAAATAGTAAGTAAACAGAAATATGAAAAATTATAAAATACTTTATTCAGTGAACCTGTGAGGGCCCGCCCTTTGCGGCAGCCGATTGGCTGCCGCCGTGGGCAGTGAATATTAATGATGTATCATTTTTGTGCTTCATGCTGTGGCCACAGACATGTGATCTGATGGTGAATTTGGGGTGACCCAATGCAAAAATCCTGAGAATCCCTGTGGATCCATGCTTTTAAACCACATTTTAAGTGGGGAGGGAAGGAAAAACACAGAACGGACAAGGAGCACGAGAGGGGTGTGCAGAGAAGCAGCTGGCTAAGAATGCAGGAGAGGGGTATAACGGGGAGGGAGGAAAGGAAGGCAAAAGTTTTCCCTCACCTACTCACCCAAGCCAGCCAGCTCGCACGCTCTCTCTCTCTCTCTCTCCCTCTCCCTCCTGCCTGCTTGCCTGGAGGGGAGGGGCTTTCCCTGCTCTTTGTTCCGTTTGAGCAAGCACAGCAAGGAAACAGAGGCGGGTGGGCAGTAAGACCCTGAGGCATGCGAATTGAAATACGCCCAATTAAAGCTTATTCGTCTTCTTTCTACGCATATGGAAGCAAAAAGATTCTATTTTTAAATTTTGGACTAATTACATAAACTTTGCGATTTCTGGCTCAATGTCGCAATAACACCAAAGAACACAACGAAATAGCGAAACCCAAAAGTCGTCTTTCTAAGTAGATTTAACCCAAAACAACCTCTTTTGCTTTGATTACGCTTATTACACTCTGCTTATATATGTGCGTGAATGAACATCGAAGGAACAATCAAAGCTTATTCGTCCTCTTTCTTTTGAGATGGAACCAAAGCTCCTATGCTTATTTTGGGCTGATAAACAACATTTCACTTTGTGATTTTTGGGTGTATGTGCATTCTAACCCCAAAAAAACCAATTGGAAATAAGCCCAATCAGAGCTTTATCGTCTTCTTTTTCTGCAGATGGAACCCAAAACACCTTTTTGATTTGGTTACGGGTGATTCTGGTGCACACCCAAAAAACACCATGCGAATTGAAATACGCCCAATTAAAGCTTATTCGTCTTCTTTCTACGCATATGGAAGCAAAAAGATTCTATTTTTAAATTTTGGACTAATTACATAAACTTTGCGATTTCTGGCTCAATGTCGCAATAACACCAAAGAAAACGAAATAGCGAAACCCAAAAGTCGTCTTTCTAAGTAGATTTAACCCAAAACAACCTCTTTTGCTTTGATTACGCTTATTACACTCTGCTTATATATGTGCGTGAATGAACATCGAAGGAACAATCAAAGCTTATTCGTCCTCTTTCTTTTGAGATGGAACCAAAGCTCCTATGCTTATTTTGGGCTGATAAACAACATTTCACTTTGTGATTTTTGGGTGTATGTGCATTCTAACCCCAAAAACACCAATTGGAAATAAGCCCAATCAGAGCTTTATCGTCTTCTTTTTCTGCAGATGGAACCCAAAACACCTTTTTGATTTGGTTACGGGTGATTCTGGTGCACACCCAAAAAACACCATGCGCATTGAAATACGCCCAATCAAAGCTTATTCGTCTTCTTTCTACGCATATGGAAGCAAAAAGACGCTTTTTTAAATTTTTGGTCTAATTACATAAACTTTGCGATTTCTGGGTCAATGTCGCAATAACACCAAAGAACACAACTTGAAATAGCGAAACCCAAAAGTCTTCTTTCTAAGTAGATTTAACCCAAAACAACCTCATTTGCTTTGATTACGCTTATTACACTCTGCTTATATATGTGCGTGAATGAACATCGAAGGAACAATCAAAGCTTATTCGTCCTCTTTCTATTGAGATGGAATCAAAGCTCCTAGCCTTAATTTGGGCTGATAACCAACATTTCACTTTGTGATTTTTGGGTGAATGTGCATTCTAACCCCAAAAACACCAATTGGAAATAAGCCCAATCAGAGCTTTATCGTCTTCTTTTTCTGCATATTGAACAAAAAACACCTTTTTGATTTGGTTACGGGTGATTCTGGTGCACACCCAAAAAACACCATGCGAATTGAAATACGCCCAATCAAAGTTTATTCGACTTCTTTCTACGCATATGGAAGCAAAAAGACGCTTTTTTTAAATTTTGGTCTAATTACATAAACTTTGCGATTTCTGGCTCAATGTCGCAATAACACCAAAGAACACAACTTGAAATAGCGAAACCCAAAAGTCTTCTTTCTAAGTAGATTTAACCCAAAACAACCTCTTTTGCTTTGATTACGCTTATTACACTCTGCTTATATTTGTGCGTGAATGAACATCGAAGGAACAATCAAAGCTTATTCGTCCTCTTACTATTAGATGGTACCAAAGCTCCTATGCTTAATTTGGGCTGATAACCAACATTTCACTTTGTGATTTTTGGGTGTATGTGCATTCTAACCCCAAAAAAACCAATTGGAAATAAGCCCAATCAGAGCTTTATCGTCTTCTTTTTCTGCAGATGGAACCCAAAACACCTTTTTGATTTGGTTACGGGTGATTCTGGTGCACACCCAAAAAACACCATGCGAATTGAAATACGCCCAATTAAAGCTTATTCGTCTTCTTTCTACGCATATGGAAGCAAAAAGATTCTATTTTTAAATTTTGGACTAATTACATAAACTTTGCGATTTCTGGCTCAATGTCGCAATAACACCAAAGAACACAACTTGAAATAGCGAAACCCAAAAGTCTTCTTTCTAAGTAGATTTAACCCAAAACAACCTCTTTTGCTTTGATTACGCTTATTACACTCTGCTTATATATGTGCGTGAATGAACATCGAAGGAACAATCAAAGCTTATTCGTCCTCTTTCTTTTGAGATGGAACCAAAGCTCCTATGCTTATTTTGGGCTGATAAACAACATTTCACTTTGTGATTTTTGGGTGTATGTGCATTCTAACCCCAAAAACACCAATTGGAAATAAGCCCAATCAGAGCTTTATCGTCTTCTTTTTCTGCAGATGGAACCCAAAACACCTTTTTGATTTGGTTACGGGTGATTCTGGTGCACACCCAAAAAACACCATGCGCATTGAAATACGCCCAATCAAAGCTTATTCGTCTTCTTTCTACGCATATGGAAGCAAAAAGACGCTTTTTTAAATTTTTGGTCTAATTACATAAACTTTGCGATTTCTGGGTCAATGTCGCAATAACACCAAAGAACACAACTTGAAATAGCGAAACCCAAAAGTCTTCTTTCTAAGTAGATTTAACCCAAAACAACCTCATTTGCTTTGATTACGCTTATTACACTCTGCTTATATATGTGCGTGAATGAACATCGAAGGAACAATCAAAGCTTATTCGTCCTCTTTCTATTGAGATGGAACCAAAGCTCCTATGCTTAATTTGGGCTGATAACCAACATTTCACTTTGTGATTTTTGGGTGAATGTGCATTCTAACCCCAAAAACACCAATTGGAAATAAGCCCAATCAGAGCTTTATCGTCTTCTTTTTCTGCAGATGCAACCCAAAACACCTTTTTGATTTGGTTACGGGTGATTCTGGTGCACACCCAAAAAACACCATGCGAATTGAAATACGCCCAATCAAAGCTTATTCGTCTTCTTTCTACGCATATGGAAGCAAAAAGACGCTTTTTTAAAATTTTGGTCTAATTACATAAACTTTGCGATTTCTGGCTCAATGTCGCAATAACACCAAAGAACACAACTTGAAATAGCGAAACCCAAAAGTCTTCTTTCTAAGTAGATTTAACCCAAAACAACCTCATTTGCTTTGATTACGCTTATTACACTCTGCTTATATATGTGCGTGAATGAACATCGAAGGAACAATCAAAGCTTATTCGTCCTCTTTCTATTGAGATGGAACCAAAGCTCCTATGCTTAATTTGGGCTGATAACCAACATTTCACTTTGTGATTTTGGGGTGTATGTGCATTCTAACCCCAAAAACACCAATTGGAAATAAGCCCAATCAGAGCTTTATCGTCTTCTTTTTCTGCAGATACAACCCAAAACACCTTTTTGATTTGGTTACGGGTGATTCTGGTGCACACCCAAAAAACACCATGCGAATTAAAATACGCCCAATCAAAGCTTATTCGTCTTCTTTCTACGCATATGGAAGCAAAAAGACGCTTTTTTAAAATTTTGGTCTAATTACATAAACTTTGCGATTTCTGGCTCAATGTCGCAATAACACCAAAGAACACAACTTGAAATAGCGAAACCCAAAAGTCTTCTTTCTAAGTAGATTTAACCCAAAACAACCTCATTTGCTTTGATTACGCTTATTACACTCTGCTTATATATGTGCGTGAATGAACATCGAAGGAACAATCAAAGCTTATTCGTCCTCTTTCTATTGAGATGGAACCCAAGCTCCTATGCTTAATTTGGGCTGATAACCAACATTTCACTTTGTGATTTTTGGGTGTATGTGCATTCTAACCCCAAAAACACCAATTGGAAATAAGCCCAATCAGAGCTTTATCGTCTTCTTTTTCTGCAGAAGGAACCCAAAACACCTTTTTGATTTGGTTACGGGTGATTCTGGTGCACACCCAAAAAACACCATGCGAATTGAAATACGCCCAATCAAAGTTTATTCGTCTTCTTTCTACGCATATGGAAGCAAAAAGACGCTTTTTTAAAATTTTGGTCTAATTACATAAACTTTGCGATTTCTGGCTCAATGTCGCAATAACACCAAAGAACACAACTTGAAATAGCGAAACCCAAAAGTCTTCTTTCTAAGTAGATTTAACCCAAAACAACCTCTTTTGCTTTGATTATGCTTATTACACTCTGCTTATATATGTGCGTGAATGAACATCGAAGGAACAATCAAAGCTTATTCGTCCTCTTTCTATTGAGATGGAACCAAAGCTCCTCTGCTTAATTTGGGCTGATAACCAAGATTTCACTTTGCGATTTTTGGGTGTATGTGCATTCTAACCTCAAAAACACCAATTGGAAATAAGCCCAATCAGAGCTTTATCGTCTTCTTTTTCTGCAGATGGAACCCAAAACACCTTTTTGATTTGGTTACGGGTGATTCTGGTGCACACCCAAAAAACGCCATGCGAATTGAAATACGCCCAATTAAAGCTTATACGTCTTCTTTCTACACATATGGAAGCAAAAAGATTCTTTTTTTAAATTTTGGTCTCATTACATACACTTTGTGATTTCTGGCTCAATGTCGCAATAAAGCGTGTTCTCCTTAAAAAGAGAGCACGTGTTGCGGTTGGGGCCGGCATAAACATTCCTAGTTGCCAGCCAGGCTGTGGCAAGGGAATTGATTGGATTGGTGGCTGTTGTTACTAAGGAAAATTTAATGTTGCCAATTAAGGGGTGGGATCAGAGGTTATTTATACTGGGTCCACAGAGTGCTCCTTTCTCTTTCGCTGTGGACACCGGATCACATGGAGCGCTTGGACTGTCTGGAGGACAGTAATGCAATCTTCTCATTGTCTGGTTACATTTATTTATTTCCCCCTTCTTTTAATCCTCTTTAGTCCCTTAAATAATTTAATTCCCCCCTTTTCCTGTTCGATTTCCCACCCCACCCCTTACCCTGCCCTGTGGGAAGATTCTCCCTGTATCTGTGGCTTGCCTTTCCCAATAGGGAGAGGGCCCCTGGTAGGGGCTTTCTTTCGCAAAAAGGTTTCCCCTATTTCTCCTGTTGTAAGTTGTGGGGCTAGTCAGGGCTGTTCCCAGCTTGGCTGGAATCATTTTCGTTTATAGCACCCCCGAAGGTTGGCTTTGTTTGTTTGTGTGCAGCGCTGTTGGCCAAGTATTGATCTAGCCTTGGGCGAGAGCACTGTTTTGAGTTCTTTTAATATTGCTATGAGACTAAGATTCTCAAGAGCAGAGCCAGGGAGGCCTATTTGGCCTGCACATTACTTCCAGGCCTAAGTCTGCTACAGGTAGCAGTTAATTGTTAAGTCTCTGACCTCTCTATAAGAATGTACCTGCTTGCAGGCTCAGTTGCTGCTAATGTATATCTGAGGCAGATAGGGCGGCAGAGGCTCCCTGTGCCTCCTATGACTATGAGCACTCTGTATATGCTCTTGAACTATGCTGTTTCTGAACAAGTTTATTTTCGTTAAGTTTGTTTTGCCCTGATAGTGGCGACTGCCATTTTAGAGACGAGCCAGTGTGGCTTAGTGGCTAAAGTGTAGGACTAGGACCTGGGAGACAGGGTTCATATCCCCCTCTTAGCCATTGTTATCACAAAACAAAACAAACTGCTCCTTTTGGGCTATTCTGTAGTTCGGCCCATTTGTGGCAAAAGAGCTTTGGGTTTCTTGAAGGGGTGCTTCCCTCTAAAAGGGCAAGCAGGGGTACCTGGACAGGCTGTGGGCTACCTCAACTCTGCTATTTCACTGGAGACATTTATGCCTGGCCTAGCAGGTGATCCTAGGGCTTTGCCCTAGAATTTGATGGCCTGGAAGTTTCCGGCCTGAATAGTGCCCCCATGTGGTCCTTGAAGCATTGGTTTCACCGGTTCCTTACATGGTTTAGTTTTTGCAGACTATGACAGGGTTCTGCAGATGCCTCCAGAGCTTGCCTCTCCTGCAGGGGATGACTTGCGGACGCCCCAGGTGCCTTCTTCCAGAAGGAAGCATTTTTGAAGGCTGCAATCCAGGAGGAGGGCAAAGAGGAGCAGGGATGATAATTCAGACATCACCTTGGACCTCTACAGGGGTCAGGCTGAGGCTGTCCTGCGTCTTTAGGGATCATCCTAGATAGCTCAGCTGGTCAGTGCATAGTGCCGGTAATGCCTAGGTTGCAGGACTGGTCCCTATGTGGGACAGCTGCATGCTCCCCCATTGCTCTACCTGGACACTTAGGCCCAGTGTCGAGGGCCTTTTGGTGGTTCCCTCATTGCGAGGGATGTAACAGGCGCCATGTTTGCAATATGCAAGCGGGAGAAAGCACCTTTGCGTGCCCGCATTGCAGTTTGCTCTGTGCATTGCAGGGCACAGCGCTGCACGGGCTGCATTTGCATTGCATTGCGTGAGAGATTTGCATTTGCATTGCACAGAGGTGTGCATTGCACGGAGGGTGTGTGTGCATTGCACAGAGTGTGTTGTTGCATTGCACGGAGTGTGTTGTTGCATTGCACGGAGTGTGGGTGTGGGCACATTGCACGGAATGTGTAGTTGCACTGCACCAAGTGTGTGAGCATTGCACCGAGTATGTAGTTGCATTGAACAGAGGGTGTGTGCAGCGCACAGAGTGTGTAGTTGCATTGCGCGGAGCATGTTGTTGCTTTGCACGGAGTGTGTAGTTGCATTGCATGGAGTGTGTGTGCATTGCACGGAGGGTGTAGTTGCATTGCACGGAGTGTGTAGTTGCATTGCATGGAGGGTAGTTCCATTGCTTGAAGTGTGTTTTGCATTGCACTGAGTGCGTTTTTGCATTGCACGGAGTGTGTAGTTGCATTGCACGGAGTGTGTAGTTGCATTGAACGGAGTTTGTAGTTGCATTGCATGGAGTGTGTAGTTGCATTGCACGGAGTGTGTAGTTGCATTGAACGGAGTGTGTAGTTGCATTGCATGGAGTGTGTGTGCATTGCACGGAGGGTGTAGTTGCATTGCACAGAGTGTGTAGTTGCATTGCATGGAGGGTAGTTCCATTGCTTGAAGTGTGTTTTTGCATTGCACGGAGTGTGTAGTTGCATTGCGCGGAGCATGTTATTGCATTGCACGGAGTGTGTAGTTGCATTGCATGGAGTGTGTGTGCATTGCACGGAGTGTGTAGTTGCATTGCATGGAGGGTAGTTCCATTGCTTGAAGTGTGTTTTTGCATTGCACTGAGTGCGTTTTTGCATTGCACGGAGTGTGTAGTTGCATTGAACGGAGTTTGTAGTTGCATTGCATGGAGTGTAGCTGCATTGCATGGAGCGTAGTTGCATTGCTTGAAGTGCATTTTTGCATTGCACGGAGTGTGTAGTTGTGTTGCATGGAGTGTAGTTGCATTGCATGGAGTGTGTGTGTGCTGCACGGAGTGTGTTTTTTGCATTACACAGAGTGTGTGTGTCGGAAAAGGAAGCTGGCTTGGCGGCAGCTTTGTCGGAACTTCTTTAGGGGTTCTGGCCAGCGTCGGCCCTGTAAATTTACGTATTATGATGGCAGCACAAGATGCCCCCTGCCCAAGAGGGGGCTGGAAGCTGGCATGCAATACCTCAATACCTTTTGCCATATTCCCATTTTATTTGGGATCCAGATGGATATCGTTGCTAAAACATGCCACTTGCCTATGGAGAAGCTGTCTGCCTTGAAGGAAGTTATTTTGTAATACTTCCTCTGTAGCAAGTGATTCTTCATCAGATCCGATCTTGCTGGGTCACTTAATTAATCTTGCATGCAGAGTGGTTGCCCCAGGCCGCCCCTTCCCTTTCCACTAGGCCTGGCTGCCTGCGGCCTGAGGTCCCCTTAACTTTCTCATGCAATGGTTGCAATTCCTAAATGTCGAGGTCCCCTTGCCTTTCTCATGCAATGGGATCTCATGCAATGGTTGCAATTCCTAAATGTATGCAATAGTAGTTGGCCATGGCAGGATACCTGGAACTTGCACAGGGATTTTCAGGTTCATGCTGATGCTGCTGGATCTTTGCCCTTTGGGTTTTTTATTTATTTATTTTACTTTATTTTTATTTATTTATTTATTTATTTTATTTTATTTTAGGAGCTGCTGGTGTGCAAAGCCATGGCCTCAAGCCCGTGTGGTGAGGCAATCATGTGACCTAACTTTTCTTGAGTTTTCCCCATTGTAGTAGCAGTTCACATGTGGCCCGAGGAGTTCAGTGAACATCGGATCTGCTTTTGGTCTGATAACCAGGTAGTGGTGAGCGTCTTGGCAAAACGGTCCTCACGCTCTAGCTGAGTCTCCGCCCCTCCGCTCACGCTTTCGAGCTGCGCCGCTTAAGGTTTAATATTGTGCTTTCTGCTCCTGATTACGGGATCCTCTAATGATGTCACTGTCACTCTATCCCATTTTCAGATGGAGCGGTTCAGATCCTGGGCTCCAGACACTCAGCTACTGCCAGACTTTTCCAGACCACCTGTGGCATTTTGGCAACAATTAGTAATTACAGAGAGCAGCAGCTTCCATTTCCCCTTCTGCTTTTAGCTCTTATGGGAAGGCCTGGATGGATTTCTTAGCCTTAAGCTGGCAGCCCTTGGCCATTCAGATGAACTGGCCCCCATCCTCTGAGCAGATCCTGCAGTATTTGGTCCACCTGCTGCAGATTGGGCGTGCTGTTAGAACTATAAGAATTCAGTCCGCTGCAATGTCTGTTATACTGAAGCTTTATTTTTTCAGAGACCCTTGTATAAAGTTTGTTGTGTGCAGGGCCTTGGAAGGTTGGAATAGGCTCCAACCTCATAGGACACTGGGCAGGAAGTCGGTCAATTTTACCAATGCAGTATCTCCAACAAGTTAAAACTTATCTGCTGGTAAAAGATCAAGGCGAGACTCCTTTCAGTATTCCATTGCATTTTGGTGCACTGAGGGTTGGGGAAATGGTTGTTGGAGCTAGCACGGGGCTGAGAGTCTGGAGGCTTATTGCTTCAGGACTTTTCCTTATCTGCTTTGGAGCTTGTCATTAGAGTCGGGAACTCTAAAACAGACTTAGTGGGCAGGAGTGCCACAATCTGGCTTCCCGTCACAGGTAAGGAGGGCCCTTGCCCAGTTATGGATACCAGAAATTTGGCTTTTCATTCCCCTGGGGGCTGGCCCGCTCCTAGTGCGTAAAAATGGGTTCCTGTTAGCCAGGCATCAATGTGCTTACGTCGTGCACCAGTTATTACGGCCTGCGGCTTGCCTACCGCTGAACACGCCTCATTCCTTCCAAATAGGGCTGCTGCAAAGGCTGCACACTGGGGGCCTGTCAGTAGACAGGATTGTGAAATCATTGAATGTCTGATGCTGAGAAGGGTTATATCAGGAAGCGTCACAATGATGTCTGTGCTGATGCTTGTCTGTTATTTCCTTTTTTCATAGAGGTGCTGCGTAAAGTTATTGCAGCGTGTGGGCTTAAGGCATCTGAATTCGCTCCTCACTCCTTCCGGATTGGTGCTGCAACGACGGCAGCCCACTGGGGTTTATCCGTAAGGAGAATAAAGGACCTGGGTCGGTGGAGGTCGGACGCGTTCAAGAATTATGTGAGGAAATAATGTGCTGTGTACTTACATTTCTGTTTAACCCTAGGTACGGGCACTGTCCATATTTGGATAGTGGGCCACAGTATTGTACACTGGGCCGCTGACAGAGCTCGTCGGGCTGGATTGGGAGATGGCCTGGGCCTTCCACAGCACGTGCAGGTGTCTTGGATCTCCAGAAGGGGGATGCGCTGGAGGGAATTCTTGCCACTTATGAAAAGGCGTGTCCTCCTGCTTGGCCCACCCTCGGCGATTGTGGTGCAGCTTGGGGAAAATGATGTGGTTTCTTTTCCTTGCTATACGCTGCGTACTGTTATTTTACAGGACTTAAGGGAGCTAGCGACTATAATACCTAACGCTAAATTGATTTGGTCACAATTGCTTCAGCGCCGTATTTGGCGGGGCAGTCCTTGCCCAGCATCCACTGAGAGGGTCAGGAAGCGGATTAATTCCGCAGTGGGCAAGTTGGTGGTGAGTTTGGGCGGATTGGTGATTCCTCACCCTCGTATTTCCTTTAAGGAGGTGGTGTTATACAGGGCTGATGGGGTTCATCTTTCTATGTTTGGGAATGATGTATGGTTGGATGCAGTGGTGTCCAAGTTGAGAGTGTGGCTTGCTTTGTGAATGGTGGCGGCGAGCGTAAGGGCTCTGGTGGCGGTTAGGCATTGGTTAAATTGATTGGGAGGGGTATGGATTGGCTGTGCCTACCCCTCCGATGCTGCTGCGAAATGGGAATTCCGTTAAAGGAATTCTGGGGCTTACCATCCCCTTGTCCAAACCCCTGGAATCGGGTGCGGGCCGGGTAAGACCCCAAGGCGCATTGCAGGGAGGAACTGAAGGGTCTGTATCGCAGCCCCAGTTGCCCTGCTTGTTCCTCCACACTGACTTACGCTGGAATCCGGGAGTCAGTGCTATCCCCCAAGGCGGGGGGGGGGGGAATAGCTAGTCATAACCAATGCCTAAGCAACCATTCACAATATTGTATGATAATAAAGTTGTGGCCAAAATTATGCCAAAAACCTTAAACAAAAATTATGTGTGATGTGTGAGTTTTTGGGAAGGGATGTTTTGGGGACCTCAACACGCAAAGCGTGTTCTCCTTAAAAAGAGAGCACGTGTTGCGGTTGGGGCCGGCATAAACATTCCTAGTTGCCAGCCAGGCTGTGGCAAGGGAATTGATTGGATTGGTGGCTGTTGTTACTAAGGAAAATTTAATGTTGCCAATTAAGGGGTGGGATCAGAGGTTATTTATACTGGGTCCACAGAGTGCTCCTTTCTCTTTCGCTGTGGACACCGGATCACCCGCCCGCCCTCCCTTTGAAAGGGCTTTTTGCTTGGCCTTGCTATGCCTGTCATGGGGTCGTTCGCCTTAGTGCGGGGGCCTAGTAGGAATTTACCTTTTGGCTGATTAGTGTGTGCCAATCGGGTTTTGCCTACTATGTAGCAAATCGTCACAACTTGTAAGGTTGGCGGTTAGGCATTGGTTAAATTGATTGGGAGGGGTATGGATTGGCTGTGCCTACCCCTCCGATGCTGCTGCGAAATGGGAATTCCGTTAAAGGAATTCTGGGGCTTACCATCCCCTTGTCCAAACCCCTGGAATCGGGTGCGGGCCGGGTAAGACCCCAAGGCGCATTGCAGGGAGGAACTGAAGGGTCTGTATCGCAGCCCCAGTTGCCCTGCTTGTTCCTCCACACTGACTTACGCTGGAATCCGGGAGTCAGTGCTATCCCCCAAGGCGGGGGGGGGGGGATAGCTAGTCATAACCAATGCCTAAGCAACCATTCACAATATTGTATGATAATAAAGTTGTGGCCAAAATTATGCCAAAAACCTTAAACAAAAATTATGTGTGATGTGTGAGTTTTTGGGAAGGGATGTTTTGGGGACCTCAACACGCAACACCAAAGAACACAACTTGAAATAGCGAAACCCAAAAGTCTTCTTTCTAAGTAGATTTAACCCAAAACAACCTCTTTTGCTTTGATTACGCTTATTACACTCTGCTTATATATGTGTGTGAATGAACATCGAAGGAACAAGCAAAGCTTATTCGTCCTTTTTCTATTGAGATGGAACCAAAGCTCCTATGCTTAATTTGGGCTGATCAATCACTTTCTGATTTTTGGGTGAATGTGCATTCTAACCCTAAAAACACCAATTGGAAATAAGCCCAATCAGAGCTTTATCGTCTTCTTTTTCTGCAGAAGGAACCCAAAACACCTTTTTGATTTGGTTACGGGTGATTCTGGTGCACACCCAAAAAACACCATGCGAATTGAAATACGCCCAATCAAAGTTTATTCGACTTCTTTCTACGCATATGGAAGCAAAAAGACGCTTTTTTTAAATTTTGGTCTAATTACATAAACTTTGCGATTTCTGGCTCAATGTCGCAATAACACCAAAGAACACAACTTGAAATAGCGAAACCAAAAGTCTTCTTTCTAAGTAGATTTAACCCAAAACAACCTCTTTTGCTTTGATTACGCTTATTACACTCTGCTTATATATGTGCGTGAATGAACATCGAAGGAACAATCAAAGCTTATTCGTCCTCTTTCTATTGAGATGGAACCAAAGCTCCTATGCTTAATTTGGGCTGATAACCAACATTTCACTTTGTGATTTTTGGGTGTATGTGCATTCTAACCCCAAAAAAACCAATTGGAAATAAGCCCAATCAGAGCTTTATCGTCTTCTTTTTCTGCAGATGGAACCCAAAACACCTTTTTGATTTGGTTACGGGTGATTCTGGTGCACACCCAAAAAACACCATGCGAATTGAAATACGCCCAATTAAAGCTTATTCGTCTTCTTTCTACGCATATGGAAGCAAAAAGATTCTATTTTTAAATTTTGGACTAATTACATAAACTTTGCGATTTCTGGGTCAATGTCGCAATAACACCAAAGAACACAACTTGAAATAGCGAAACCCAAAAGTCTTCTTTCTAAGTAGATTTAACCCAAAACAACCTCTTTTGCTTTGATTACGCTTATTACACTCTGCTTATATATGTGCGTGAATGAACATCGAAGGAACAATCAAAGCTTATTCGTCCTCTTTCTTTTGAGATGGAACCAAAGCTCCTATGCTTATTTTGGGCTGATAACCAACATTTCACTTTGTGATTTTTGGGTGAATGTGCATTCTAACCCCAAAAACACCAATTGGAAATAAGCCCAATCAGAGCTTTATCGTCTTCTTTTTCTGCAGATGCAACCCAAAACACCTTTTTGATTTGGTTACGGGTGATTCTGGTGCACACCCAAAAAACACCATGCGAATTGAAATACGCCCAATCAAGGTTTATTCGTCTTCTTTCTACACATATGGAAGCAAAAAGACGCTTTTTTAAAATTTTGGTCTAATTACATACACTTTGTGATTTCTGGCTCAATGTCGCAATAACACCAAAGAACACAACTTGAAATAGCGAAACCCAAAAGTCTTCTTTCTAAGTAGATTTAACCCAAAACAACCTCTTTTGCTTTGATTACGCTTATTACACTCTGCTTATATATGTGCGTGAATGAACATCGAAGGAACAATCAAAGCTTATTCGTCCTCTTTCTATTGAGATGGAACCAAAGCTCCTATGCTTAATTTGGGCTGATAACCAACATTTCACTTTGCGATTTTTGGGTGTATGTGCATTCTAACCCCAAAAACACCAATTGGAAATAAGCCCAATCAGAGCTTTATCTTTTTGATTTGGTTACGGGTGATTCTGGTGCACACCCAAAAAACACCATGCGAATTGAAATATGCCCAATCAAAGCTTATTCGTCTTTTTTCTACGCATATGGAAGCAAAAAGATTCTTTTTTTAAATTTTGGTCTCATTACATACACTTTGTGATTTCTGGCTCAATGTCGCAATAACACCAAAGAACACAACTTGAAATAGCGAAACCTAAAAGTCTTCTTTCTAAGTAGATTTAACCCAAAACAACCTCTTTTGCTTTGATTACGCTTATTACACTCTGCTTATATATGTGCGTGAATGAACATCGAAGGAACAATCAAAGCTTGTTCGTCCTCTTTCTTTTGAGATGGAACCAAAGCTCCTCTGCTTAATTTGGGCTGATAACCAACATTTCACTTTGCGATTTTTGGGTGTATGTGCATTCTAACCCCAAAAACACCAATTGGAAATAAGCCCAATCAGACTTTATCGTCTTCTTTTTCTGCAGATGGAACCCAAAACACCTTTTTGATTTGGTTACGGGTGATTCTGGTGCACACCCAAAAAACACCATGCGAATTGAAATACGCCCAATCAAAGTTTATTCGTCTTCTTTCTACGCATATGGAAGCAAAAAGACGCTTTTTTAAAATTTTGGTCTAATTACATAAACTTTGCGATTTCTGGGTCAATGTCGCAATAACACCAAAGAACACAACTTGAAATAGCGAAACCCAAAAGTCTTCTTTCTAAGTACATTTAACCCAAAACAACCTCTTTTGCTTTGATTACGCTTATTACACTCTGCTTATATTTGTGCGTGAATGAACATCGAAGGAACAATCAAAGCTTATTCGTCCTCTTTCTTTTGAGATGGAACCAAAGCTCCTATGCTTAATTTGGGCTGATAACCAACATTTCACTTTGTGATTTTTGGGTGTATGTGCATTCTAACCCCAAAAACACCAATTGGAAATAAGCCCAATCAGAGCTTTATCGTCTTCTTTTTCTGCAGATGCAACCCAAAACACCTTTTTGATTTGGTTACGGGTGATTCTGGTGCACACCCAAAAAACACCATGCGAATTGAAATACGCCCAATCAAAGTTTATTCGTCTTCTTTCTACGCATATGGAAGCAAAAAGACGCTTTTTTAAAATTTTGGTCTAATTACATACACTTTGTGATTTGTGGCTCAATGTCGCAATAACACCAAAGAACACAACTTGAAATAGCGAAACCCAAAAGTCTTCTTTCTAAGTAGATTTAACCCAAAACAACCTCTTTTGCTTTGATTACGCTTATTACACTCTGCTTATATATGTGCGTGAATGAACATCGAAGGAACAATCAAAGCTTATTCGTCCTCTTTCTATTGAGATGGAACCAAAGCTCCTATGCTTAATTTGGGCTGATAACCAACATTTCACTTTGCGATTTTTGGGTGTATGTGCATTCTAACCCCAAAAACACCAATTGGAAATAAGCCCAATCAGAGCTTTATCGTCTTCTTTTTCTGCAGAAGGAACCCAAAACACCTTTTTGATTTGGTTACGGGTGATTCTGGTGCACACCCAAAAAACACCATGCGAATTGAAATATGCCCAATCAAAGTTTATTCTTCTTCTTTCTACGCATATGGAAGCAAAAAGACGCTTTTTAAAAATTTTGGTCTAATTACATAAACTTTGCGATTTCTGGGTCAATGTCGCAATAACACCAAAGAACACAACTTGAAATAGCGAAACCCAAAAGTCTTCTTTCTAAGTAGATTTAACCCAAAACAACCTCTTTTGCTTTGATTACGCTTATTACACTCTGCTTATATTTGTGCGTGAATGAACATCGAAGGAACAATCAAAGCTTATTCGTCCTCTTTCTATTGAGATGGAACCAAAGCTCCTATGCTTAATTTGGGCTGATAACCAACATTTCACTTTGCGATTTTGGGGTGTTTGTGCATTCTAACCCCAAAAACACCAATTGGAAATAAGCCCAATCAGAGCTTTATCGTCTTCTTTTTCTGCAGATGGATCCCAAAACACCTTTTTGATTTGGTTACGGGTGATTCTGGTGCACACCCAAAAAACGCCATGCGAATTGAAATACGCCCAATTAAAGCTTATTCGTCTTCTTTCTACGCATATGGAAGCAAAAAGATTCTTTTTTTAAATTTTGGTCTCATTACATACACTTTGTGATTTCTGGCTCAATGTCGCAATAACACCAAAGAACACAACTTGAAATAGCGAAACCCAAAAGTCTTCTTTCTAAGTAGATTTAACCCAAAACAACCTCTTTTGCTTTGATTACGCTTATTACACTCTGCTTATATTTGTGCGTGAATGAACATCGAAGGAACAATCAAAGCTTATACGTCCTCTTTCTTTTGAGATGGAACCAAAGCTCCTATGCTTAATTTGGGCTGATAACCAACATTTCACTTTGTGATTTTTGGGTGAATGTGCATTCTAACCCCAAAAACACCAATTGGAAATAAGCCCAATCAGAGCTTTATATTCTTTTTCTGCAGAAGGAACCCAAAACACCTTTTTGATTTGGTTACGGGTGATTCTGGTGCACACCCAAAAAACACCATGCGAATTGAAATACGCCCAATCAAAGTTTATTCTTCTTCTTTCTACGCATATGGAAGCAAAAAGACGCTTTTTAAAAATTTTGGTCTAATTACATAAACTTTGCGATTTCTGGGTCAATGTCGCAATAACACCAAAGAACACAACTTGAAATAGCGAAACCCAAGTCTTCTTTCTAAGTAGATTTAACCCAAAACAACCTCTTTTGCTTTGATTACGCTTATTACACTCTGCTTATATTTGTGCGTGAATGAACATCGAAGGAACAATCAAAGCTTATACGTCCTCTTTCTTTTGAGATGGAACCAAAGCTCCTATGCTTAATTTGGGCTGATAACCAACATTTCACTTTGTGATTTTTGGGTGAATGTGCATTCTAACCCCAAAAACACCAATTGGAAATAAGCCCAATCAGAGCTTTATATTCTTTTTCTGCAGAAGGAACCCAAAACACCTTTTTGATTTGGTTACGGGTGATTCTGGTGCACACCCAAAAAACACCATGCGAATTGAAATACGCCCAATCAAAGTTTATTCTTCTTCTTTCTACGCATATGGAAGCAAAAAGACGCTTTTATAAAATTTTGGTCTAATTACATAAACTTTGCGATTTCTGGGTCAATGTCGCAATAACACCAAAGAACACAACTTGAAATAGCGAAACCCAAAAGTCTTCTTTCTAAGTAGATTTAACCCAAAACAACCCCTTTTGTTTTGATTACGCTTATTACACTCTGCTTATATATGTGCGTGAATGAACATCGAAGGAACAATCAAAGCTTATACGTCCTCTTTCTTTTGAGATGGAACCAAAGCTCCTATGCTTAATTTGGGCTGATAACCAACATTTCACTTTGTGATTTTTGGGTGTTTGTGCATTCTAACCCCAAAAACACCAATTGGAAATAAGCCCAATCAGAGCTTTATCGTCTTCTTTTTCTGCAGAAGGAACCCAAAACACCTTTTTGATTTGGTTACGGGTGATTCTGGTGCACACCCAAAAAACACCATGCGAATTGAAATATGCCCAATCAAAGTTTATTCTTCTTCTTTCTACGCATATGGAAGCAAAAAGACGCTTTTTAAAAATTTTGGTCTAATTACATAAACTTTGCGATTTCTGGGTCAATGTCGCAATAACACCAAAGAACACAACTTGAAATAGCGAAACCCAAAAGTCTTCTTTCTAAGTAGATTTAACCCAAAACAACCTCTTTTGCTTTGATTACGCTTATTACACTCTGCTTATATTTGTGCGTGAATGAACATCGAAGGAACAATCAAAGCTTATTCGTCCTCTTTCTATTGAGATGGAACCAAAGCTCCTATGCTTAATTTGGGCTGATAACCAACATTTCACTTTGCGATTTTGGGGTGTTTGTGCATTCTAACCCCAAAAACACCAATTGGAAATAAGCCCAATCAGAGCTTTATCGTCTTCTTTTTCTGCAGATGGAACCCAAAACACCTTTTTGATTTGGTTACGGGTGATTCTGGTGCACACCCAAAAAACGCCATGCGAATTGAAATACGCCCAATTAAAGCTTATTCGTCTTCTTTCTACGCATATGGAAGCAAAAAGATTCTTTTTTTAAATTTTGGTCTCATTACATACACTTTGTGATTTCTGGCTCAATGTCGCAATAACACCAAAGAACACAACTTGAAATAGCGAAACCCAAAAGTCTTCTTTCTAAGTAGATTTAACCCAAAACAACCTCTTTTGCTTTGATTACGCTTATTACACTCTGCTTATATATGTGCGTGAATGAACATCGAAGGAACAATCAAAGCTTATTCGTCCTCTTTCTATTGAGATGGAACCAAAGCTCCTATGCTTAATTTGGGCTGATAACCAACATTTCACTTTGTGATTTTTGGGTGAATGTGCATTCTAACCCCAAAAACACCAATTGGAAATAAGCCCAATCAGAGCTTTATCGTCTTCTTCTTCTGCAGATGGAACCCAAAACACCTTTTTTATTTGGTTACGGGTGATTCTGGTGCACACCCAAAAAACACCATGCGAATTGAAATACGCAGAAACCAAAGCTTATTCGTCTTCTTTCTACGCATATGGAAGCAAAAAGACACTTTTTTAAAATTTTGGTCTAATTACATAAACTTTGCGATTTCTGGGTCAATGTCGCAATAACACCAAAGAACACAACTTGAAATAGCGAAACCCAAGTCTTCTTTCTAAGTAGATTTAACCCAAAACAACCTCTTTTGCTTTGATTACGCTTATTACACTCTGCTTATATTTGTGCGTGAATGAACATCGAAGGAACAATCAAAGCTTATACGTCCTCTTTCTTTTGAGATGGAACCAAAGCTCCTATGCTTAATTTGGGCTGATAACCAACATTTCACTTTGTGATTTTTGGGTGAATGTGCATTCTAACCCCAAAAACACCAATTGGAAATAAGCCCAATCAGAGCTTTATATTCTTTTTCTGCAGAAGGAACCCAAAACACCTTTTTGATTTGGTTACGGGTGATTCTGGTGCACACCCAAAAAACACCATGCGAATTGAAATACGCCCAATCAAAGTTTATTCTTCTTCTTTCTACGCATATGGAAGCAAAAAGACGCTTTTATAAAATTTTGGTCTAATTACATAAACTTTGCGATTTCTGGGTCAATGTCGCAATAACACCAAAGAACACAACTTGAAATAGCGAAACCCAAAAGTCTTCTTTCTAAGTAGATTTAACCCAAAACAACCCGTTTTGTTTTGATTACGCTTATTACACTCTGCTTATATATGTGCGTGAATGAACATCGAAGGAACAATCAAAGCTTATACGTCCTCTTTCTTTTGAGATGGAACCAAAGCTCCTATGCTTAATTTGGGCTGATAACCAACATTTCACTTTGTGATTTTTGGGTGTTTGTGCATTCTAACCCCAAAAACACCAATTGGAAATAAGCCCAATCAGAGCTTTATCGTCTTCTTTTTCTGCAGATGGAACCCAAAACACCTTTTTGATTTGGTTACGGGTGATTCTGGTGCACACCCAAAAAACACCATGCGAATTGAAATACGCCCAATCAAAGTTTATTCGTCTTCTTTCTACGCATATGGAAGCAAAAAGACGCTTTTTTAAAATTTTGGTCTAATTACATAAACTTTGCGATTTCTGGGTCAATGTCGCAATAACACCAAAGAACACAACTTGAAATAGCGAAACCCAAAAGTCTTCTTTCTAAGTACATTTAACCCAAAACAACCTCTTTTGCTTTGATTACGCTTATTACACTCTGCTTATATATGTGCGTGAATGAACATCGAAGGAACAATCAAAGCTTATTCGTCCTCTTTCTATTGAGATGGAACCAAAGCTCCTATGCTTAATTTGGGCTGATAACCAACATTTCACTTTGTGATTTTTGGGTGTATGTGCATTCTAACCCCAAAAACACCAATTGGAAATAAGCCCAATCAGAGCTTTATCGTCTTCTTTTTCTGCAGAAGGAACCCAAAACACCTTTTTGATTTGGTTACGGGTGATTCTGGTGCACACCCAAAAAACGCCATGCGAATTGAAATACGCCCAATCAAAGTTTATTCTTCTTCTTTCTACGCATATGGAAGCAAAAAGACGCTTTTTAAAAATTTTGGTCTAATTACATAAACTTTGCGATTTCTGGGTCAATGTCGCAATAACACCAAAGAACACAACTTGAAATAGCGAAACCCAAAAGTCTTCTTTCTAAGTAGATTTAACCCAAAACAACCTCTTTTGCTTTGATTACGCTTATTACACTCTGCTTATATTTGTGCGTGAATGAACATCGAAGGAACAATCAAAGCTTATTCGTCCTCTTTCTATTGAGATGGAACCAAAGCTCCTATGCTTAATTTGGGCTGATAACCAACATTTCACTTTGTGATTTTTGGGTGAATGTGCATTCTAACCCCAAAAACACCAATTGGAAATAAGCCCAATCAGAGCTTTATATTCTTTTTCTGCAGAAGGAACCCAAAACACCTTTTTGATTTGGTTACGGGTGATTCTGGTGCACACCCAAAAAACACCATGCGAATTGAAATACGCCCAATCAAAGTTTATTCTTCTTTCTACGCATATGGAAGCAAAAAGATTCTTTTTTTAAATTTTGGTCTCATTACATACACTTTGTGATTTCTGGCTCAATGTCGCAATAACACCAAAGAACACAACTTGAAATAGCGAAACCCAAAAGTCTTCTTTCTAAGTAGATTTAACCCAAAACAACCTCTTTTGCTTTGATTACGCTTATTACACTCTGCTTATATATGTGCGTGAATGAACATCGAAGGAACAATCAAAGCTTATTCGTCCTCTTTCTATTGAGATGGAACCAAAGCTCCTATGCTTAATTTGGGCTGATAACCAACATTTCACTTTGCGATTTTGGGGTGTTTGTGCATTCTAACCCCAAAAACACCAATTGGAAATAAGCCCAATGAGAGCTTTATCGTCTTCTTTTTCTGCAGATGGAACCCAAAACACCTTTTTGATTTGGTTACGGGTGATTCTGGTGCACACCCAAAAAACGCCATGCGAATTGAAATACGCCCAATTAAAGCTTATTCGTCTTCTTTCTACGCATATGGAAGCAAAAAGATTCTTTTTTTAAATTTTGGTCTCATTACATACACTTTGTGATTTCTGGCTCAATGTCGCAATAACACCAAAGAACACAACTTGAAATAGCGAAACCCAAAAGTCTTCTTTCTAAGTAGATTTAACCCAAAACAACCTCTTTTGCTTTGATTACGCTTATTACACTCTGCTTATATTTGTGCGTGAATGAACATCGAAGGAACAATCAAAGCTTATACGTCCTCTTTCTTTTGAGATGGAACCAAAGCTCCTATGCTTAATTTGGGCTGATAACCAACATTTCACTTTGTGATTTTTGGGTGAATGTGCATTCTAACCCCAAAAACACCAATTGGAAATAAGCCCAATCAGAGCTTTATATTCTTTTTCTGCAGAAGGAACCCAAAACACCTTTTTGATTTGGTTACGGGTGATTCTGGTGCACACCCAAAAAACACCATGCGAATTGAAATACGCCCAATCAAAGTTTATTCTTCTTCTTTCTACGCATATGGAAGCAAAAAGACGCTTTTATAAAATTTTGGTCTAATTACATAAACTTTGCGATTTCTGGGTCAATGTCGCTGTCAGGGGTTCAGGGAGAGAGGCGCAGAGGAGGGAGGAGACCGAGAGTGAGGGAGAAGGATTCCAGGCTGACGAGGAAGAGGACGACAATGACCCGAGATGGTCCATGAGTCCGTCCAGTGAATCGGAGGATTCCCAAAAGGGAGCCCCCCTGGTCAAGCCAAGGGGAGCCCAAGGGGGAAACAGTCAGGAGCAGGGGAACGTAGGGGGAACCGCCAGTGGGAGTTGGAGATCGGGACCGGCTTCTCCACCGGAACGGAGTGAAGAGGGTGGAGTTACCAGTGTGTCGGGAGGAACAGAACAAGGAGCAGAGGGGGGAAGGAGATCGGGGCAAGACGTCCTGCCGGAAGGGGCGGAAAGCAGTACCGGGAGCAGTGTGGCTGTTGAAAGGAAGGTCAGGAGCAACGTACGCGCGCCAAGTTCAAATGTGGAGGCGCGCGGAAGTGGAGAGAGCTCTGGGGAGGAGCCTGGTGCCAAAGCACGAAGGAGGGGGGAGCAGGCAGGAGAAGACTCAGCCTCTGGGGAGTCCCGGAAGGAGGGAACACAGGGGGGCAGGAAGACCCTGCGGAAAAGGAAAGAGAGGAAAAGGTGGAGCAGCACAAGCCTCTTAAATTGGTGCAGGGGAGGGACGGACTCAGAGGGGACTTCTAACATCTAAGGGTAACAGATGCGGAGCCACGGAGTTTGGATGTAATGACGACAATGATCTTCAATAAAACCTTTTGTATATAGCTTGGACTGGACTTTGGTCTCTTGTGAGCTGGGACCCAGGGTGGCTCTGACAGAAAGTCCCCTCCAAAGAACGCAAATTTTTTTTTTTTGCAAAGCTCACGAACGGTGACAGCCATGAGTGCGGAGGATCAGCTGACAGCGCTGCGGAATACAGTGTCCGAACTCACAGCTGCAGTCCTTGCGTCTCAGAAGAAGCATGACGAAATGGAGAAGCGCTGCCAGGACCTGCAAACAAGGTGGGAGCGTGCAAGCAGGGAAGGGTTCCCAGGGTCCAGATCAGAGGGGATTGGACTTGGACGGAGGGGGGGCAGCCTAGTCACCCACTTCGATGGGAACCTGAAGCACTACCCCAGTTTCAGAGCAGACGTTTTGTATGCATTGCACTTGCTTCGTCATGACTTTAAAGATGAGGAGGAGAAAGTGGGGTTTATTGTTTCTCACTTGCATGGGCCGGCCAGAGACTGGTTGCGCAATTTGTGGCGTGAAGATGGCCCTGCCCGCCGCGATGCAGATGAATTCATTAAAGCGATGGATGCCTGCTTCCAGTCAACTGTAGATGTGGATCTTGCACGCAGGGAAATTTTTGGATTGCGGCAAGGCAAAGCCACTGTGCGTCAGTACCATTCTAGATTTTTTGCTTTACTGACTGCGCTAAGCTGGGAGAAGGATTGTGCACCTGTGAGGGATTTGTTCTGGGAGGGGCTCAGCGGTCCCATTAAGGATGAACTTGCCAGGGGAGACAGACCCCAGACCCTGGAGGAGCTTGTGCAGAGGGCTTTGGCGATTGGGATACGGCACGAGGGACGTCCTTGGCACACTGAGGAAGAACGTCAGGTGCGTCCACCAGCGAGGACGTCTTCTTTCATCCCCAGGGAGTTCAGTCAGTCACATCCTTCGCCACTGGGAAGGCAGGGGGAGGAGCCCATGGAACTTGGTGGTGCTAAGGCTCAAGCAACAGCCAGAGCCCCAGCTTCCGGTGCAGTGAAGGCAAAGCCTCCTAGAGGGACCAGGAAGTGTTACATTTGCGACAGTGCACAGCACATGGCGAAAGAGTGTCCCCAGAGGCTGCAGAAACACACTGCAGCTTTAGCAACTGTTGCAGCAGAAATGATGCAAGCAGAGCAACCTCAGGGAAACGACAGTGCCTGGCTGGAAGCAGAGCTGCTGGGGCTCAGCCAGGCGAATCTGTAGAGCAGTCCCCAGCGCTTTTGCAACGCACAGACCCTTTACCACCCAAGCCAGCGGTGCAGCTCACTGCAACACTTCAGTTGCCGAATGGAACCACCCTGGAAGTCCCCATCACGATTGATTCTGGGAGCAACGCAGATTTTGTGGGGACGCACTTTGTCAAGCAGCATCGCATAGCGCTTCTGCCAGCGACAACACCTCTGAACGTAGTCACGGTGGATGGCAGGAAATTGCTAGGAGGACAAGTTGTGCAACAGACGCCTCCCATGGTGATGAGGATTGGAAATCATCGAGAAGTCATCAGCTTCAATGTCACCCGCCTTTCAGACACGCCTATAGTATTAGGCATGAGTTGGCTGGAGAGACACAGTCCTGCTGTAGCGTGGTACCAACGGCAGATCACCTTTTGCTCATCGTACTGTGCTCAACATTGCATCCAGTCCAGCCAGGAGGAGGGAGCTGAGCAGCAGTTGCAACTTGGCATGGTGCAGGCAGTACCCCGCAAGTACGAGGGGTTCCTGGAGGTTTTCTGCGAGAAGGAAGCTGACCAGTTGCCGCCCCACAGGCCTTATGATTGTGCCATCGACCTGGTGCCAGGGGCGCAGTTGCCGACTGCAAAGCTGTATTCCATGTCTGAGGACGAGATGCAAGAACTCAGGGAGTTCATAGAGCACAATTTGAAGCGCGGATTCATCCGAGAATCGAAAGCGGTGGGGGGCAGTCCTGTTTTCTTTGTAAAGAAGAAGGACACGCCCCAAAAAAGACTCATTGTGGACTATCGATTCATAAACAGTAAGACCAAACCCAAGGCCTTCCCCATGCCCAAGATAGATGATCTCCTGGCAACCGTAAGGAAGGGGAAGATCTTCACCAAATTGGATCTGCGTGGAGCGTATAACCTCATACGCATCCGGGAGGGCGATGAGTGGAAGACGGCCATGTTCACGCCTCTGGGCACGTACGAATACAGAGTTATGCCATTTGGTCTCCAAAATGGATCTCACGTCTTCCAAGCATTTATGCATCACGTGCTAGCGGGACTTCTCTACAAGAAATGCGTGTGTTTCCTCGACGACATCCTGATCTTTTCGGAAACGGAGGAGGCCCATGAGAAGGACGTAAAGGAAGTCCTGCAGAGACTACGGGAGAACAAGCTCTACGCCAAGTTAGAGAAGTGCCAGTTTGATGTGACGGACGTGGATTTCCTAGGCTACAAGCTGTCCGACAAGGGGCTGGCCATGGACAACGCCAAGGTCCGCACGGTGTTGGACTGGAAGAGCCCTCGCAATCGGAAGGAAGTCCAAAGATTCATCGGCTTCGCCAACTTCTACCGCAAATTCATCAGAGGTTTTGCAAAGGAGACGGCAGCGATCACGGACACTCTCAGTTCCAAGAAAAAGAGGTTCGTGTGGACGGAACAGGCGGAGCGCTCTTTTCAGAAGCTTAAAAGCCTTTTCGCCTCCGAGGAGCAGCTGCTGCACGTGGATCCAGGCAAGCCCATACGACTAGAGACCGACGCGTCAGACAGAGCGGTTGGAGCCGTACTCCTGCAAGAAGATCCACATGGAAACTGGAGACCCAGTGCCTTTTACTCCAGAAAGCTCAGCAAAGCGGAGCAAAACTACACCATATGGGACAGGGAGCTGTTAGCCATTCACGCAGCGTTCAAAGCGTGGCGACATTTCCTCATTGGAGCCAAGCACACAGTGCAGGTCCGCACGGATCACAAGAACTTAGAGTATTGGCGCACGGCGAAACTCCAGAGCCAAAGACACATGCGCTTTGCAGAGTTCTTCGCGGATTTCGACTTCAGGATAGAGTACGTCCCAGGGGACTCCAACGTTATAGCCGATGCGCTCTCCAGGAAACCGCAATATCTTGAGGAAGCGGCGCCAATAGCAGCCAGGCACATTTTTGCACCGCAGGCGTGGGCGTGCGCTGCCATCGCTGTCGACCTGGACGCGGTACAACGCGCGTTGCAGGTAGATCAGTTTGCACAATCCAAAATAGAGGAGCTGCGTAGGGGTTCGCTGAGAGACGATGAGTTCCAGTTACGCGACGGACTGTTAACTCACAAGGGTGCCCTCTACGTGCCGAGCGACGAGCTCCGAGCAAAGGTTCTGCAGCAGTTGCACGACGCTCCCAGTGCGGGCCATTTCGGCAGGGAGAAGACAATGGAACTGGTGGCCAGGGACTTTTGGTGGCCCCAGATGCGAGGAGAAGTAGCGGAGTACGTCGCCAGATGTGACACTTGTCAGAGGTCCAAGCCAGTACACCAGAAGCCGGCGGGCTTACTGGAACCACTGGAAACACCACAGCAACCGTGGGAGAGGGTGGCGCTGGACTTCGTCACTGACCTGCCCAGTTCCAGAGGCAAGACGGCGGTACTGGTGGTGGTGGACTTGTTCACCAAGATGGCGCACTTCATTCCCTGCGCGAAGGTGGCGACGGCGGAACAGACCGCCAAGCTCTTCATCGACCACGTGTTCCGGGCGCATGGGCTGCCGCGGGCCATCCTGTCCGACAGGGGGCGCCAGTTTATTTCCAATTTTTGGCAGAAGCTCCTAGGTATCCTGCACGTCAAGATCAACCTAGCGTCGGCAAGACATCCACAAACCAACGGCCAAGCCGAGAGGGTCAACGCGATCATGCAGCAGTACCTGAGATGTTACGCAAATCAGCGACCCGCAGCTTGGGTGGACTACCTACCGATGGCGGAGTTTGCCTACAACAACACGAAGCATGCGTCGACGGGGGTGACGCCGTTCTTCGCGAACAATGGACGTCATCCCAGGACCTTCCCGGGGTTCGTAGCACCAAGAGAGGGGGAGCCGCAAGAGGCCGACCAGTTCGCTGCAGAACTACAAGAGGTGCACGAGGAGCTGCGGAGACATTTGGAGCTAGCCAAACAAGCATATAAGGTGCAGGCAGACAAAGGCAGAAGAGTGGGAGAGGACATCCAGGTGGGGGACTGGGTGTGGTTAGCGGCCCAGGCGATGCCAGCCAAGTCGTTGGCCAAGAAGAAGCTAGGGCACAGGCAGCTAGGACCATACCAGGTGGAGGCTAAGATCAACCCCGTGGCTTTTCGACTGGCCCTCCCCGAAGGTTCCAGAGTCCACCCGGTTTTTCATAGGTCGGTGCTCACTCCCTACAAGGCCCCGCACAGGTTTCAGGAGTCTGAAACAGTACCGCAGCCACGCACAGAGTCACCTAGGAGGGAGGGATCGCCTAGGGTCGAACCACTCAACGAGGTCACAGAGATCCTGGACTCGAGATGGGGGGAAGAGGGAATAGAATACTTTCTAGTCAGAGAGGGTGCACCAGTCAGTGCCAGTGGGTGGGTGCCGGACTACGCTTTAGACGAACCTCTTTTAAAGGACGAGTTCCATGCCCTTTTCCCACATAGACCCATGCCAGCCGAGTACTTCGATGACTGGCTCTTTACCCCCACATTTTCAGGCAGCACTTTCCACGGCTTTTCTTCAGCCGAGGAAAGAACGCCGGACTCAAACTCGCCCAGGGGATCGTGTTCGGGGGTGGACACAGAGCCCTCTTATTGGTGGGATGAGCAACCAGAGGAAGCCTGGCGCAAGAAATGGCTGAAGGGGCCTTGGCCGGCAGCACCAGACGAAGTAGCAATGGAAGAGGGAACTGCGAACATTTTGGGTGAAGAACCCGAATTCGAACACACGTACACCGAGCTGCCAGCAGAGGACATGGACGTAGCCGAACTGTATCCTGCATCTACCTCCGAGGAGCTGCAGTTCCCACAACCCGCACCCGATGGGGGGGAGGGGGGAAGGGGGGGCTTCGAGGGGGGGATGGATGTCAGGGGTTCAGGGAGAGAGGCGCAGAGGAGGGAGGAGACCGAGAGTGAGGGAGAAGGAATCCAGGCTGACGAGGAAGAGGACGACAATGACCCGAGATGGTCCATGAGTCCGTCCAGTGAATCGGAGGATTCCCAAAAGGGAGCCCCCCTGGTCAAGCCAAGGGGAGCCCAAGGGGGAAACAGTCAGGAGCAGGGGAACGTAGGGGGAACCGCCAGTGGGAGTTGGAGATCGGGACCGGCTTCTCCACCGGAACGGAGTGAAGAGGGTGGAGTTACCAGTGTGTCGGGAGGAACAGAACAAGGAGCAGAGGGGGGAAGGAGATCGGGGCAAGACGTCCTGCCGGAAGGGGCGGAAAGCAGTACCGGGAGCAGTGTGGCTGTTGAAAGGAAGGTCAGGAGCAACGTACGCGCGCCAAGTTCAAATGTGGAGGCGCGCGGAAGTGGAGAGAGCTCTGGGGAGGAGCCTGGTGCCAAAGCACGAAGGAGGGGGGAGCAGGCAGGAGAAGACTCAGCCTCTGGGGAGTCCCGGAAGGAGGGAACACAGGGGGGCAGGAAGACCCTGCGGAAAAGGAAAGAGAGGAAAAGGTGGAGCAGCACAAGCCTCTTAAATTGGTGCAGGGGAGGGACGGACTCAGAGGGGACTTCTAACATCTAAGGGTAACAGATGCGGAGCCACGGAGTTTGGATGTAATGACGACAATGATCTTCAATAAAACCTTTTGTATATAGCTTGGACTGGACTTTGGTCTCTTGTGAGCTGGGACCCAGGGTGGCTCTGACAGTCGCAATAACACCAAAGAACACAACTTGAAATAGCGAAACCCAAAAGTCTTCTTTCTAAGTAGATTTAACCCAAAACAACCTCTTTTGTTTTGATTACGCTTATTACACTCTGCTTATATTTGTGCGTGAATGAACATCGAAGGAACAATCAAAGCTTATTCGTCCTCTTTCTTTTGAGATGGAACCAAAGCTCCTATGCTTAATTTGGGCTGATAACCAACATTTCACTTTGTGATTTTTGGGTGTTTGTGCATTCTAACCCCAAAAACACCAATTGGAAATAAGCCCAATCAGAGCTTTATCGTCTTCTTTTTCTGCAGATGGAACCCAAAACACCTTTTTGATTTGGTTACGGGTGATTCTGGTGCACACCCAAAAAACACCATGCGAATTGAAATACGCCCAATCAAAGTTTATTCGTCTTCTTTCTACGCATATGGAAGCAAAAAGACGCTTTTTTAAAATTTTGGTCTAATTACATAAACTTTGCGATTTCTGGGTCAATGTCGCAATAACACCAAAGAACACAACTTGAAATAGCGAAACCCAAAAGTCTTCTTTCTAAGTAGATTTAACCCAAAACAACCTCTTTTGCTTTGATTACGCTTATTACACTCTGCTTATATTTGTGCGTGAATGAACATCGAAGGAACAATCAAAGCTTATACGTCCTCTTTCTTTTGAGATGGAACCAAAGCTCCTATGCTTAATTTGGGCTGATAACCAACATTTCACTTTGTGATTTTTGGGTGAATGTGCATTCTAACCCCAAAAACACCAATTGGAAATAAGCCCAATCAGAGCTTTATATTCTTTTTCTGCAGAAGGAACCCAAAACACCTTTTTGATTTGGTTACGGGTGATTCTGGTGCACACCCAAAAAACGCCATGCGAATTGAAATACGCCCAATTAAAGCTTATTCGTCTTCTTTCTACGCATATGGAAGCAAAAAGATTCTTTTTTTAAATTTTGGTCTCATTACATACACTTTGTGATTTCTGGGTCAATGTCGCAATAACACCAAAGAACACAACTTGAAATAGCGAAACCCAAAAGTCTTCTTTCTAAGTAGATTTAACCCAAAACAACCTCTTTTGCTTTGATTACGCTTATTACACTCTGCTTATATTTGTGCGTGAATGAACATCCAAGGAACAATCAAAGCTTATACGTCCTCTTTCTTTTGAGATGGAACCAAAGCTCCTATGCTTAATTTGGGCTGATAACCAACATTTCACTTTGTGATTTTTGGGTGAATGTGCATTCTAACCCCAAAAACACCAATTGGAAATAAGCCCAATCAGAGCTTTATATTCTTTTTCTGCAGAAGGAACCCAAAACACCTTTTTGATTTGGTTACGGGTGATTCTGGTGCACACCCAAAAAACACCATGCGAATTGAAATACGCCCAATCAAAGTTTATTCTTCTTCTTTCTACGCATATGGAAGCAAAAAGACGCTTTTTAAAAATTTTGGTCTAATTACATAAACTTTGCGATTTCTGGGTCAATGTCGCAATAACACCAAAGAACACAACTTGAAATAGCGAAACCCAAAAGTCTTCTTTCTAAGTAGATTTAACCCAAAACAACCTCTTTTGCTTTGATTACGCTTATTACACTCTGCTTATATTTGTGCGTGAATGAACATCGAAGGAACAATCAAAGCTTATTCGTCCTCTTTCTTTTGAGATGGAACCAAAGCTCCTATGCTTAATTTGGGCTGATAACCAACATTTCACTTTGTGATTTTTGGGTGAATGTGCATTCTAACCCCAAAAACACCAATTGGAAATAAGCCCAATCAGAGCTTTATCGTCTTCTTTTTCTGCAGATGCAACCCAAAACACCTTTTTGATTTGGTTACGGGTGATTCTGGTGCACACCCAAAAAACACCATGCGAATTGAAATACGCCCAATCAATGTTTATTGGTCTTCTTTCTACGCATATGGAAGCAAAAAGACGCTTTTTTAAAATTTTGGTCTAATTACATAAACTTTGCGATTTCTGCGTCAATGTCGCAATAACACCAAAGAACACAACTTGAAATAGCGAAACCCAAAAGTCTTCTTTCTAAGTAGATTTAACCCAAAACAACCTCTTTTGCTTTGATTACGCTTATTACACTCTGCTTATATTTGTGCGTGAATGAACATCGAAGGAACAATCAAAGCTTATACGTCCTCTTTCTTTTGAGATGGAACCAAAGCTCCTATGCTTAATTTGGGCTGATAACCAACATTTCACTTTGTGATTTTTGGGTGTATGTGCATTCTAACCCCAAAAACACCAATTGGAAATAAGCCCAATCAGAGCTTTGTCGTCTTCTTTTTCTGCAGAAGGAACCCAAAACACCTTTTTGATTTGGTTACGGGTGATTCTGGTGCACACCCAAAAAACACCAGGCGAATTGAAATACGCCCAATCAAAGTTTATTCGTCTTCTTTCTACGCATATGGAAGCAAAAAGATTCTTTTTTAAAATTTTGGTCTAATTACATAAACTTTGCGATTTCTGGGTCAATGTCGCAATAACACCAAAGAACACAACTTGAAATAGCGAAACCCAAAAGTCTTCTTTCTAAGTACATTTAACCCAAAACAACCTCTTTTGCTTTGATTACGCTTATTACACTCTGCTTATATATGTGCGTGAATGAACATCGAAGGAACAATCAAAGCTTATTCGTCCTCTTTCTATTGAGATGGAACCAAAGCTCCTATGCTTAATTTGGGCTGATAACCAACATTTCACTTTGTGATTTTTGGGTGTATGTGCATTCTAACCCCAAAAACACCAATTGGAAATAAGCCCAATCAGAGCTTTATCGTCTTCTTTTTCTGCAGAAGGAACCCAAAACACCTTTTTGATTTGGTTACGGGTGATTCTGGTGCACACCCAAAAAACACCATGCGAATTGAAATACGCCCAATCAAAGTTTATTCGTCTTCTTTCTGCGCATATGGAAGCAAAAAGACGCTTTTTTAAAATTTTGGTCTAATTACATAAACTTTGCGATTTCTGGGTCAATGTCGCAATAACACCAAAGAACACAACTTGAAATAGCGAAACCCAAAAGTCTTCTTTCTAAGTACATTTAACCCAAAACAACCTCTTTTGCTTTGATTACGCTTATTACACTCTGCTTATATTTGTGCGTGAATGAACATCGAAGGAACAATCAAAGCTTATTCGTCCTCTTTCTGTTGAGATGGAACCAAAGCTCCTATGCTTAATTTGGGCTGATAACCAACATTTCACTTTGCGATTTTGGGGTGTTTGTGCATTCTAACCCCAAAAACACCAATTGGAAATAAGCCCAATCAGAGCTTTATCGTCTTCTTTTTCTGCAGATGGATCCCAAAACACCTTTTTGATTTGGTTACGGGTGATTCTGGTGCACACCCAAAAAACGCCATGCGAATTGAAATACGCCCAATTAAAGCTTATTCGTCTTCTTTCTACGCATATGGAAGCAAAAAGATTCTTTTTTTAAATTTTGGTCTCATTACATACACTTTGTGATTTCTGGCTCAATGTCGCAATAACACCAAAGAACACAACTTGAAATAGCGAAACCCAAAAGTCTTCTTTCTAAGTAGATTTAACCCAAAACAACCTCTTTTGCTTTGATTACGCTTATTACACTCTGCTTATATTTGTGCGTGAATGAACATCGAAGGAACAATCAAAGCTTATACGTCCTCCTTCTTTTGAGATGGAACCAAAGCCCCTATGCTTAATTTGGGCTGATAACCAACATTTCACTTTGTGATTTTTGGGTGAATGTGCATTCTAACCCCAAAAACACCAATTGGAAATAAGCCCAATCAGAGCTTTATATTCTTTTTCTGCAGAAGGAACCCAAAACACCTTTTTGATTTGGTTACGGGTGATTCTGGTGCACACCCAAAAAACACCATGCGAATTGAAATACGCCCAATCAAAGCTTATTCGTCTTCTTTCTACGCATATGGAAGCAAAAAGACGCTTTTTTAAAATTTTGGTCTAATTACATAAACTTTGTGATTTCTGGGTCAATGTCGCAATAACACCAAAGAACATAACTTGAAATAGCGAAACCCAAAAGTCTTCTTTCTAAGTAGATTTAACCCAAAACAACCTCTTTTGCTTTGATTACGCTTATTACACTCTGCTTATATATGTGCGTGAATGAACATCGAAGGAACAATCAAAGCTTATTCGTCCTCTTTCTTTTGAGATGGAACCAAAGCTCCTATGCTTAATTTGGGCTGATAACCAACATTTCACTTTGCGATTTTTGGGTGTTTGTGCATTCTAACCCCAAAAACCCCAATTGGAAATAAGCCCAATCAGAGCTTTATCGTCTTCTTTTTCTGCAGAAGGAACCCAAAACACCTTTTTGATTTGGTTACGGGTGATTCTGGTGCACACCCAAAAAACACCATGCGAATTGAAATATGCCCAATCAAAGCTTATTCGTCTTCTTTCTACGCATATGGAAGCAAAAAGATTCTTTTTTTAAATTTTGGTCTCATTACATACACTTTGTGATTTCTGGGTCAATGTCGCAATAACACCAAAGAAAATAACTTGAAATAGCGAAACCCAAAAGTCTTCTTTCTAAGTAGATTTAACCGAAAACAACCTCTTTTGCTTTGATTACGCTTATTACACTCTGCTTATATATGTGCGTGAATGAACATCGAAGGAACAATCAAAGCTTATTCGTCCTCTTTCTTTTGAGATGGAACCAAAGCTCCTATGCTTAATTTGGGCTGATAACCAACATTTCACTTTGTGATTTTTGGGTGTATGTGCATTCTAACCCCAAAAACACCAATTGGAAATAAGCCCAATCAGAGCTTTATATTCTTTTTCTGCAGAAGGAACCCAAAACACCTTTTTGATTTGGTTACGGGTGATTCTGGTGCACACCCAAAAAACACCATGCGAATTGAAATACGCCCAATCAAAGTTTATTCGTCTTCTTTCTACGCATATGGAAGCAAAAAGACGCTTTTTTAAAATTTTGGTCTAATTACATAAACTTTGTGATTTCTGGGTCAATGTCGCAATAACACCAAAGAACATAACTTGAAATAGCGAAACCCAAAAGTCTTCTTTCTAAGTAGATTTAACCCAAAACAACCTCTTTTGCTTTGATTACGCTTATTACACTCTGCTTATATATGTGCGTGAATGAACATCGAAGGAACAATCAAAGCTTATTCGTCCTCTTTCTATTGAGATGGAACCAAAGCTCCTATGCTTAATTTGGGCTGATAACCAACATTTCACTTTGTGATATTTGGGTGAATGTGCATTCTAACCCCAAAAACACCAATTGGAAATAAGCCCAATCAGAGCTTTATCGTCTTCTTTTTCTGCAGAAGGAACCCAAAACACCTTTTTGATTTGGTTACGGGTGATTCTGGTGCACACCCAAAAAACACCATGCGAATTGAAATACGCCCAATCAAAGCTTATTCTTCTTTCTACGCATATGGAAGCAAAAAGACGCTTTTTTAAAATTTTGGTCTAATTACATAAACTTTGCGATTTCTGGGTCAATGTCGCAATAACACCAAAGAACACAACTTGAAATAGCGAAACCCAAAAGTCTTCTTTCTAAGTAGATTTAACCCAAAACAACCTCTTTTGCTTTGATTACGCTTATTACACTCTGCTTATATTTGTGCGTGAATGAACATCGAAGGAACAATCAAAGCTTATTCGTCCTCTTTCTTTTGAGATGGAACCAAAGCTCCTATGCTTAATTTGGGCTGATAACCAACATTTCACTTTGTGATTTTTGGGTGTATGTGCATTCTAACCCCAAAAACACCAATTGGAAATAAGCCCAATCAGAGCTTTATATTCTTTTTCTGCAGAAGGAACCCAAAACACCTTTTTGATTTGGTTACGGGTGATTCTGGTGCACACCCAAAAAACACCATGCGAATTGAAATACGCCCAATCAAAGTTTATTCGTCTTCTTTCTACGCATATGGAAGCAAAAAGACGCTTTTTTAAAATTTTGGTCTAATTACATAAACTTTGTGATTTCTGGGTCAATGTCGCAATAACACCAAAGAACATAACTTGAAATAGCGAAACCCAAAAGTCTTCTTTCTAAGTAGATTTAACCCAAAACAACCTCTTTTGCTTTGATTACGCTTATTACACTCTGCTTATATATGTGCGTGAATGAACATCGAAGGAACAATCAAAGCTTATTCGTCCTCTTTCTTTTGAGATGGAACCAAAGCTCCTATGCTTAATTTGGGCTGATAACCAACATTTCACTTTGTGATTTTTGGGTGTATGTGCATTCTAACCCCAAAAACACCAATTGGAAATAAGCCCAATCAGAGCTTTATCGTCTTCTTTTTCTGCAGATGCAACCCAAAACACCTTTTTGATTTGGTTACGGGTGATTCTGGTGCACACCCAAAAAACACCATGCGAATTGAAATACGCCCAATCAAAGCTTATTCATCTTCTTTCTACGCATATGGAAGCAAAAAGATTCTTTTTTTAAATTTTGGTCTCATTACATACACTTTGTGATTTCTGGCTCAATGTCGCAATAACACCAAAGAACACAACTTGAAATAGCGAAACCCAAAAGTCTTCTTTCTAAGTAGATTTAACCCAAAACAACCTCTTTTGCTTTGATTACGCTTATTACACTCTGCTTATATTTGTGCTTGAATGAACATCGAAGGAACAATCAAAGCTTATTCGTCCTCTTTCTTTTGAGATGGAACCAAAGCTCCTATGCTTAATTTGGGCTGATAACCAACATTTCACTTTGTGATATTTGGGTGAATGTGCATTCTAACCCCAAAAACACCAATTGGAAATAAGCCCAATCAGAGCTTTATCGTCTTCTTTTTCTGCAGAAGGAACCCAAAACACCTTTTTGATTTGGTTACGGGTGATTCTGGTGCACACCCAAAAAACACCATGCGAATTGAAATACGCCCAATCAAAGCTTATTCTTCTTTCTACGCATATGGAAGCAAAAAGACGCTTTTTTAAAATTTTGGTCTAATTACATAAACTTTGCGATTTCTGGGTCAATGTCGCAATAACACCAAAGAACACAACTTGAAATAGCGAAACCCAAAAGTCTTCTTTCTAAGTAGATTTAACCCAAAACAACCTCTTTTGCTTTGATTACGCTTATTACACTCTGCTTATATTTGTGCGTGAATGAACATCGAAGGAACAATCAAAGCTTATTCGTCCTCTTTCTTTTGAGATGGAACCAAAGCTCCTATGCTTAATTTGGGCTGATAACCAACATTTCACTTTGTGATTTTTGGGTGTATGTGCATTCTAACCCCAAAAACACCAATTGGAAATAAGCCCAATCAGAGCTTTATATTCTTTTTCTGCAGAAGGAACCCAAAACACCTTTTTGATTTGGTTACGGGTGATTCTGGTGCACACCCAAAAAACACCATGCGAATTGAAATACGCCCAATCAAAGTTTATTCGTCTTCTTTCTACGCATATGGAAGCAAAAAGACGCTTTTTTAAAATTTTGGTCTAATTACATAAACTTTGTGATTTCTGGGTCAATGTCGCAATAACACCAAAGAACATAACTTGAAATAGCGAAACCCAAAAGTCTTCTTTCTAAGTAGATTTAACCCAAAACAACCTCTTTTGCTTTGATTACGCTTATTACACTCTGCTTATATATGTGCGTGAATGAACATCGAAGGAACAATCAAAGCTTATTCGTCCTCTTTCTATTGAGATGGAACCAAAGCTCCTATGCTTAATTTGGGCTGATAACCAACATTTCACTTTGTGATTTTTGGGTGTATGTGCATTCTAACCCCAAAAACACCAATTGGAAATAAGCCCAATCAGAGCTTTATCGTCTTCTTTTTCTGCAGATGCAACCCAAAACACCTTTTTGATTTGGTTACGGGTGATTCTGGTGCACACCCAAAAAACACCATGCGAATTGAAATACGCCCAATCAAAGCTTATTCATCTTCTTTCTACGCATATGGAAGCAAAAAGATTCTTTTTTTAAATTTTGGTCTCATTACATACACTTTGTGATTTCTGGCTCAATGTCGCAATAACACCAAAGAACACAACTTGAAATAGCGAAACCCAAAAGTCTTCTTTCTAAGTAGATTTAACCCAAAACAACCTCTTTTGCTTTGATTACGCTTATTACACTCTGCTTATATTTGTGCTTGAATGAACATCGAAGGAACAATCAAAGCTTATTCGTCCTCTTTCTTTTGAGATGGAACCAAAGCTCCTATGCTTAATTTGGGCTGATAACCAACATTTCACTTTGTGATATTTGGGTGAATGTGCATTCTAACCCCAAAAACACCAATTGGAAATAAGCCCAATCAGAGCTTTATCGTCTTCTTTTTCTGCAGAAGGAACCCAAAACACCTTTTTGATTTGGTTACGGGTGATTCTGGTGCACACCCAAAAAACACCATGCGAATTGAAATACGCCCAATCAAAGCTTATTCTTCTTTCTACGCATATGGAAGCAAAAAGACGCTTTTTTAAAATTTTGGTCTAATTACATAAACTTTGCGATTTCTGGGTCAATGTCGCAATAACACCAAAGAACACAACTTGAAATAGCGAAACCCAAAAGTCTTCTTTCTAAGTAGATTTAACCCAAAACAACCTCTTTTGCTTTGATTACGCTTATTACACTCTGCTTATATTTGTGCGTGAATGAACATCGAAGGAACAATCAAAGCTTATTCGTCCTCTTTCTTTTGAGATGGAACCAAAGCTCCTATGCTTAATTTGGGCTGATAACCAACATTTCACTTTGTGATTTTTGGGTGAATGTGCATTCTAACCCCAAAAACACCAATTGGAAATAAGCCCAATCAGAGCTTTATCGTCTTCTTTTTCTGCAGATGGAACCCAAAACACCTTTTTGATTTGGTTACGGGTGATTCTGGTGCACACCCAAAAAACACCATGCGAATTGAAATACGCCCAATCAAAGTTTATTCTTCTTCTTTCTACGCATATGGAAGCAAAAAGACGCTTTTTTAAAATTTTGGTCTAATTACATAAACTTTGCGATTTCTGGGTCAATGTCGCAATAACACCAAAGAACACAACTTGAAATAGCGAAACCCAAAAGTCTTCTTTCTAAGTAGATTTAACCGAAAACAACCTCTTTTGCTTTGATTACGCTTATTACACTCTGCTTATATTTGTGCTTGAATGAACATCGAAGGAACAATCAAAGCTTATTCGTCCTCTTTCTTTTGAGATGGAACCAAAGCTCCTATGCTTAATTTGGGCTGATAACCAACATTTCACTTTGTGATATTTGGGTGAATGTGCATTCTAACCCCAAAAACACCAATTGGAAATAAGCCCAATCAGAGCTTTATCGTCTTCTTTTTCTGCAGAAGGAACCCAAAACACCTTTTTGATTTGGTTACGGGTGATTCTGGTGCACACCCAAAAAACACCATGCGAATTGAAATACGCCCAATCAAAGCTTATTCTTCTTTCTACGCATATGGAAGCAAAAAGACGCTTTTTTAAAATTTTGGTCTAATTACATAAACTTTGCGATTTCTGGGTCAATGTCGCAATAACACCAAAGAACACAACTTGAAATAGCGAAACCCAAAAGTCTTCTTTCTAAGTAGATTTAACCCAAAACAACCTCTTTTGCTTTGATTACGCTTATTACACTCTGCTTATATTTGTGCGTGAATGAACATCGAAGGAACAATCAAAGCTTATTCGTCCTCTTTCTTTTGAGATGGAACCAAAGCTCCTATGCTTAATTTGGGCTGATAACCAACATTTCACTTTGTGATTTTTGGGTGAATGTGCATTCTAACCCCAAAAACACCAATTGGAAATAAGCCCAATCAGAGCTTTATCGTCTTCTTTTTCTGCAGATGGAACCCAAAACACCTTTTTGATTTGGTTACGGGTGATTCTGGTGCACACCCAAAAAACACCATGCGAATTGAAATACGCCCAATCAAAGTTTATTCTTCTTCTTTCTACGCATATGGAAGCAAAAAGACGCTTTTTTAAAATTTTGGTCTAATTACATAAACTTTGCGATTTCTGGGTCAATGTCGCAATAACACCAAAGAACACAACTTGAAATAGCGAAACCCAAAAGTCTTCTTTCTAAGTAGATTTAACCGAAAACAACCTCTTTTGCTTTGATTACGCTTATTACACTCTGCTTATATATGTGCGTGAATGAACATCGAAGGAACAATCAAAGCTTATTCCTCCTCTTTCTTTTGAGATGGAACCAAAGCTCCTATGCTTAATTTGGGCTGATAACCAACATTTCACTTTGTGATTTTTGGGTGTATGTGCATTCTAACCCCAAAAACACCAATTGGAAATAAGCCCAATCAGAGCTTTATATTCTTTTTCTGCAGAAGGAACCCAAAACACCTTTTTGATTTGGTTACGGGTGATTCTGGTGCACACCCAAAAAACACCATGCGAATTGAAATACGCCCAATCAAAGTTTATTCGTCTTCTTTCTACGCATATGGAAGCAAAAAGACGCTTTTTTAAAATTTTGGTCTAATTACATAAACTTTGTGATTTCTGGGTCAATGTCGCAATAACACCAAAGAACATAACTTGAAATAGCGAAACCCAAAAGTCTTCTTTCTAAGTAGATTTAACCCAAAACAACCTCTTTTGCTTTGATTACGCTTATTACACTCTGCTTATATATGTGCGTGAATGAACATCGAAGGAACAATCAAAGCTTATTCGTCCTCTTTCTATTGAGATGGAACCAAAGCTCCTATGCTTAATTTGGGCTGATAACCAACATTTCACTTTGCGATTTTTGGGTGTTTGTGCATTCTAACCCCAAAAATACCAATTGGAAATAAGCCCAATCAGAGCTTTATCGTCTTCTTTTTCTGCAGAAGGAACCCAAAACACCTTTTTGATTTTGGTTACGGGTGATTCTGGTGCACACCCAAAAAACACCATGCGAATTGAAATACGCCCAATCAATGTTTATTCGTCTTCTTTCTACGCATATGGAAGCAAAAAGACGCTTTTTTAAAATTTTGGTCTAATTACATAAACTTTGCGATTTCTGGGTCAATGTCGCAATAACACCAAAGAACACAACTTGAAATAGCGAAACCCAAAAGTCTTCTTTCTAAGTAGATTTAACCCAAAACAACCTCTTTTGCTTTGATTACGCTTATTACACTCTGCTTATATTTGTGCGTGAATGAACATCGAAGGAACAATCAAAGCTTATACGTCCTCTTTCTTTTGAGATGGAACCAAAGCTCCTATGCTTAATTTGGGCTGATAACCAACATTTCACTTTGTGATTTTTGGGTGAATGTGCATTCTAACCCCAAAAACACCAATTGGAAATAAGCCCAATCAGAGCTTTATCGTCTTCTTTTTCTGCAGAAGGAACCCAAAACACCTTTTTGATTTTGGTTACGGGTGATTCTGGTGCACACCCAAAAAACACCATGCGAATTGAAATACGCCCAATCAAAGCTTATTCGTCTTCTTTCTACGCATATGGAAGCAAAAAGACGCTTTTTTAAAATTTTGGTCTAATTACATAAACTTTGCGATTTCTGGGTCAATGTCGCAATAACACCAAAGAACACAACTTGAAATAGCGAAACCCAAAAGTCTTCTTTCTAAGTAGATTTAACCCAAAACAACCTCTTTTGCTTTGATTACGCTTATTACACTCTGCTTATATTTGTGCGTGAATGAACATCGAAGGAACAATCAAAGCTTATACGTCCTCTTTCTTTTGAGATGGCACCAAAGCTCCTATGCTTAATTTGGGCTGATAACCAACATTTCACTTTGTGATTTTTGGGTGAATGTGCATTCTAACCCCAAAAACACCAATTGGAAATAAGCCCAATCAGAGCTTTATCGTCTTCTTTTTCTGCAAACCCAAAACACCTTTTTGATTTGGTTACGGGTGATTCTGGTGCACACCCAAAAAACACCATGCGAATTGAAATACGCCCAATCAAAGTTTATTCGTCTTCTTTCTACGCATATGGAAGCAAAAAGACGCTTTTTTAAAATTTTGGTCTAATTACATAAACTTTGTGATTTCTGGCTCAATGTCGCAATAACACCAAAGAACATAACTTGAAATAGCGAAACCCAAAAGTCTTCTTTCTAAGTAGATTTAACCCAAAACAACCTCTTTTGCTTTGATTACGCTTATTACACTCTGCTTATATATGTGCGTGAATGAACATCGAACGAACAATCAAAGCTTATTCGTCCTCTTTCTATTGAGATGGAACCAAAGCTCCTATGCTTAATTTGGGCTGATAACCAACATTTCACTTTGCGATTTTTGGGTGTTTGTGCATTCTAACCCCAAAAACCCCAATTGGAAATAAGCCCAATCAGAGCTTTATCGTCTTCTTTTTCTGCAGAAGGAACCCAAAACACCTTTTTGATTTGGTTACGGGTGATTCTGGTGCACACCCCAAAAACACCATGCGAATTGAAATATGCCCAATCAAAGCTTATTCATCTTCTTCCTACGCATATGGAAGCAAAAAGATTATTTTTTTAAATTTTGGTCTCATTACATACACTTTGTGATTTCTGGGTCAATGTCGCAATAACACCAAAGAAAATAACTTGAAATAGCGAAACCCAAAAGTCTTCTTTCTAAGTAGATTTAACCCAAAACAACCTCTTTTGCTTTGATTACGCTTATTACACTCTGCTTATATATGTGCGTGAATGAACATCGAAGGAACAATCAAAGCTTATTCGTCCTCTTTCTATTGAGATGGAACCAAAGCTCCTATGCTTAATTTGGGCTGATAACCAACATTTCACTTTGCGATTTTTGGGTGTTTGTGCATTCTAACCCCAAAAACACCAATTGGAAATAAGCCCAATCAGAGCTTTATCGTCTTCTTTTTCTGCAGAAGGAACCCAAAACACCTTTTTGATTTTGGTTACGGGTGATTCTGGTGCACACCCAAAAAACACCATGCGAATTGAAATATGCCCAATCAAAGCTTATTCGTCTTCTTTCTACGCATATGGAAGCAAAAAGATTCTTTTTTAAAATTTTGGTCTCATACATACACTTTGTGATTTCTGGCTCAATGTCGCAATAACACCAAAGAACACAACTTGAAATAGCGAAACCCAAAAGTCTTCTTTCTAAGTAGATTTAACCCAAAACAACCTCTTTTGCTTTGATTACGCTTATTACACTCTGCTTATATTTGTGCGTGAATGAACATCGAAGGAACAATCAAAGCTTATACGTCCTCTTTCTTTTGAGATGGAATCAAAGCTCCTAGCCTTAATTTGGGCTGATAACCAACATTTCACTTTGTGATTTTTGGGTGTATGTGCATTCTAACCCCAAAAACACCAATTGGAAATAAGCCCAATCAGAGCTTTATCGTCTTCTTTTTCTGCAGATGCAACCCAAAACACCTTTTTGATTTGGTTACGGGTGATTCTGGTGCACACCCAAAAAACACCATGCGAATTGAAATACGCCCAATCAAAGCTTATTCGTCTTCTTTCTACGCATATGGAAGCAAAAAGACGCTTTTTTAAAATTTTGGTCTAATTACATAAACTTTGTGATTTCTGGCTCAATGTCGCAATAACACCAAAGAACATAACTTGAAATAGCGAAACCCAAAAGTCTTCTTTCTAAGTAGATTTAACCCAAAACAACCTCTTTTGCTTTGATTACGCTTATTACACTCTGCTTATATATGTGCGTGAATGAACATCGAACGAACAATCAAAGCTTATTCGTCCTCTTTCTTTTGAGATGGAACCAAAGCTCCTATGCTTAATTTGGGCTGATAACCAACATTTCACTTTGTGATTTTTGGGTGAATGTGCATTCTAACCCCAAAAACACCAATTGGAAATAAGCCCAATCAGAGCTTTATCGTCTTCTTTTTCTGCAGATGGAATCCAAAACACCTTTTTGATTTGGTTACGGGTGATTCTGGTGCACACCCAAAAAACGCCATGCGAATTGAAATACGCCCAATTAAAGCTTATTCGTCTTCTTTCTACGCATATGGAAGCAAAAAGATTCTTTTTTTTAAATTTTGGTCTCATTACATACACTTTGTGATTTCTGGCTCAATGTCGCAATAACACCAAAGAACACAACTTGAAATAGCGAAACCCAAAAGTCTTCTTTCTAAGTAGATTTAACCCAAAACAACCTCTTTTGCTTTGATTACGCTGATTACACTCTGCTTATATTTGTGCGTGAATGAACATCGAAGGAACAATCAAAGCTTATTCGTCCTCTTTCTTTTGAGATGGAACCAAAGCTCCTATGCTTAATTTGGGCTGATAACCAACATTTCACTTTGCGATTTTGGGGTGTTTGTGCATTCTAACCCCAAAAACACCAATTGGAAATAAGCCCAATCAGAGCTTTATCGTCTTCTTTTTCTGCAGATGGAACCCAAAACACCTTTTTGATTTGGTTACGGGTGATTCTGGTGCACACCCAAAAAACGCCATGCGAATTGAAATACGCCCAATTAAAGCTTATTCGTCTTCTTTCTACGCATATGGAAGCAAAAAGATTCTTTTTTTAAATTTTGGTCTCATTACATACACTTTGTGATTTCTGGGTCAATGTCGCAATAACACCAAAGAACACAACTTGAAATAGCGAAACCCAAAAGTCTTCTTTCTAAGTAGATTTAACCCAAACCAACCTCTTTTGCTTTGATTACGCTTATTACACTCTGCTTATATTTGTGCGTGAATGAACATCGAAGGAACAATCAAAGCTTATACGTCCTCTTTCTTTTGAGATGGAACCAAAGCTCCTATGCTTAATTTGGGCTGATAACCAACATTTCACTTTGTGATTTTTGGGTGAATGTGCATTCTAACCCCAAAAACACCAATTGGAAATAAGCCCAATCAGAGCTTTATATTCTTTTTCTGCAGAAGGAACCCAAAACACCTTTTTGATTTGGTTACGGGTGATTCTGGTGCACACCCAAAAAACACCATGCGAATTGAAATACGCCCAATCAAAGTTTATTCTTCTTCTTTCTACGCATATGGAAGCAAAAAGACGCTTTTTTAAAATTTTGGTCTAATTACATAAACTTTGCGATTTCTGGGTCAATGTCGCAATAACACCAAAGAACACAACTTGAAATAGCGAAACCCAAAAGTCTTCTTTCTAAGTAGATTTAACCCAAAACAACCTCTTTTGCTTTGATTACGCTTATTACACTCTGCTTATATATGTGCGTGAATGAACATCGAAGGAACAATCAAAGCTTATTCGTCCTCTTTCTTTTGAGATGGAACCAAAGCTCCTATGCTTAATTTGGGCTGATAACCAACATTTCACTTTGTGATATTTGGGTGAATGTGCATTCTAACCCCAAAAACACCAATTGGAAATAAGCCCAATCAGAGCTTTATCGTCTTCTTTTTCTGCAGATGGAATCCAAAACACCTTTTTGATTTGGTTACGGGTGATTCTGGTGCACACCCAAAAAACGCCATGCGAATTGAAATACGCCCAATTAAAGCTTATTCGTCTTCTTTCTACGCATATGGAAGCAAAAAGATTCTTTTTTTAAATTTTGGTCTCATTACATACACTTTGTGATTTCTGGCTCAATGTCGCAATAACACCAAAGAACACAACTTGAAATAGCGAAACCCAAAAGTCTTCTTTCTAAGTAGATTTAACCCAAAACAACCTCTTTTGCTTTGATTACGCTTATTACACTCTGCTTATATTTGTGCGTGAATGAACATCGAAGGAACAATCAAAGCTTATACGTCCTCTTTCTTTTGAGATGGAACCAAAGCTCCTATGCTTAATTTGGGCTGATAACCAACATTTCACTTTGTGATTTTTGGGTGAATGTGCATTCTAACCCCAAAAACACCAATTGGAAATAAGCCCAATCAGAGCTTTATCGTCTTCTTTTTCTGCAGATGGAACCCAAAACACCTTTTTGATTTGGTTACGGGTGATTCTGGTGCACACCCAAAAAACACCATGCGAATTGAAATACGCCCAATCAAAGTTTATTCTTCTTCTTTCTACGCATATGGAAGCAAAAAGACGCTTTTTAAAAATTTTGGTCTAATTACATAAACTTTGCGATTTCTGGGTCAATGTCGCAATAATACCAAAGAACACAACTTGAAATAGCGAAACCCAAAAGTCTTCTTTCTAAGTACATTTAACCCAAAACAACCTCTTTTGCTTTGATTACGCTTATTACATTCTGCTTATATATGTGCGTGAATGAACATCGAAGGAACAATCAAAGCTTATTCGTCCTCTTTCTATTGAGATGGAACCAAAGCTCCTATGCTTAATTTGGGCTGATAACCAACATTTCACTTTGCGATTTTTGGGTGTTTGTGCATTCTAACCCCCAAAACACCAATTGGAAATAAGCCCAATCAGAGCTTTATCGTCTTCTTTTTCTGCAGAAGGAACCCAAAACACCTTTTTGATTTGGTTACGGGTGATTCTGGTGCACACCCAAAAAACGCCATGCGAATTGAAATACCCCCAATTAAAGCTTATTCGTCTTCTTTCTACGCATATGGAAGCAAAAAGATTCTTTTTTTAAATTTTGGTCTCATTACATACACTTTGTGATTTCTGGCTCAATGTCGCAATAACACCAAAGAACACAACTTGAAATAGCGAAACCCAAAAGTGTTCTTTCTAAGTAGATTTAACCCAAAACAACCTCTTTTGCTTTGATTACGCTTATTACACTCTGCTTATATTTGTGCGTGAATGAACATCGAAGGAACAATCAAAGCTTATACGTCCTCTTTCTTTTGAGATGGAACCAAAGCTCCTATGCTTAATTTGGGCTGATAACCAACATTTCACTTTGTGATTTTTGGGTGAATGTGCATTCTAACCCCAAAAACACCAAATGGAAATAAGCCCAATCAGAGCTTTATCGTCTTCTTTTTCTGCAGATGGAACCCAAAACACCTTTTTGATTTGGATACGGGTGATTCTGGTGCACACCCAAAAAACACCATGCGAATTGAAATACGCCCAATCAAAGTTTATTCTTCTTCTTTCTACGCATATGGAAGCAAAAAGACGCTTTTTAAAAATTTTGGTCTAATTACATAAACTTTGCGATTTCTGGGTCAATGTCGCAATAACACCAAAGAACACAACTTGAAATAGCGAAACCCAAAAGTCTTCTTTCTAAGTACATTTAACCCAAAACAACCTCTTTTGCTTTGATTACGCTTATTACACTCTGCTTATATTTGTGCGTGAATGAACATCAAAGGAACAATCAAAGCTTATTCGTCCTCTTTCTGTTGAGATGGAACCAAAGCTCCTATGCTTAATTTGGGCTGATAACCAACATTTCACTTTGCGATTTTTGGGTGTTTGTGCATTCTAACCCCAAAAACACCAATTGGAAATAAGCCCAATCAGAGCTTTATCGTCTTCTTTTTCTGCAGAAGGAACCCAAAACACCTTTTTGATTTGGTTACGGGTGATTCTGGTGCACACCCAAAAAACACCATGCGAATTGAAATATGCCCAATCAAAGCTTATTCGTCTTCTTTCTACGCATATGGAAGCAAAAAGATTCTTTTTTTTAAATTTTGGTCTCATTACATACACTTTGTGATTTCTGGCTCAATGTCGCAATAACACCAAAGAACACAACTTGAAATAGCGAAACCCAAAAGTCTTCTTTCTAAGTAGATTTAACCCAAAACAACCTCTTTTGCTTTGATTACGCTTATTACACTCTGCTTATATATGTGCGTGAATGAACATCGAAGGAACAATCAAAGCTTATTCGTCCTCTTTCTTTTGAGATGTAACCAAAGCTCCTATGCTTAATTTGGGCTGATAACCAACATTTCACTTTGTGATTTTTGGGTGAATGTGCATTCTAACCCCAAAAACACCAATTGGAAATAAGCCCAATCAGAGCTTTATATTCTTTTTCTGCAGAAGGAACCCAAAACACCTTTTTGATTTGGTTACGGGTGATTCTGGTGCAGACCCAAAAAACGCCATGCGAATTGAAATACGCCCAATTAAAGCTTATTCGTCTTCTTTCTACGCATATGGAAGCAAAAAGATTCTTTTTTTAAATTTTGGTCTCATTACATACACTTTGTGATTTCTGGCTCAATGTCGCAATAACACCAAAGAACACAACTTGAAATAGCGAAACCCAAAAGTCTTCTTTCTAAGTAGATTTAACCCAAAACAACCTCTTTTGCTTTGATTACGCTTATTACACTCTGCTTATATTTGTGCGTGAATGAACATCGAAGGAACAATCAAAGCTTATACGTCCTCTTTCTTTTGAGATGGAACCAAAGCTCCTATGCTTAATTTGGGCTGATAACCAACATTTCACTTTGTGATTTTTGGGTGAATGTGCATTCTAACCCCAAAAACACCAATTGGAAATAAGCCCAATCAGAGCTTTATCGTCTTCTTTTTCTGCAGATGGAACCCAAAACACCTTTTTGATTTGGTTACGGGTGATTCTGGTGCACACCCAAAAAACACCATGCGAATTGAAATACGCCCAATCAAAGTTTATTCTTCTTCTTTCTACGCATATGGAAGCAAAAAGACGCTTTTTAAAAATTTTGGTCTAATTACATAAACTTTGCGATTTCTGGGTCAATGTCGCAATAATACCAAAGAACACAACTTGAAATAGCGAAACCCAAAAGTCTTCTTTCTAAGTACATTTAACCCAAAACAACCTCTTTTGCTTTGATTACGCTTATTACACTCTGCTTATATATGTGCGTGAATGAACATCGAAGGAACAATCAAAGCTTATTCGTCCTCTTTCTATTGAGATGGAACCAAAGCTCCTATGCTTAATTTGGGCTGATAACCAACATTTCACTTTGCGATTTTTGGGTGTTTGTGCATTCTAACCCCCAAAACACCAATTGGAAATAAGCCCAATCAGAGCTTTATCGTCTTCTTTTTCTGCAGAAGGAACCCAAAACACCTTTTTGATTTGGTTACGGGTGATTCTGGTGCACACCCCAAAAACACCATGCGAATTGAAATATGCCCAATCAAAGCTTATTCATCTTCTTCCTACGCATATGGAAGCAAAAAGATTATTTTTTTAAATTTTGGTCTCATTACATACACTTTGTGATTTCTGGGTCAATGTCGCAATAACACCAAAGAAAATAACTTGAAATAGCGAAACCCAAAAGTCTTCTTTCTAAGTAGATTTAACCCAAAACAACCTCTTTTGCTTTGATTACGCTTATTACACTCTGCTTATATATGTGCGTGAATGAACATCGAAGGAACAATCAAAGCTTATTCGTCCTCTTTCTATTGAGATGGAACCAAAGCTCCTATGCTTAATTTGGGCTGATAACCAACATTTCACTTTGCGATTTTTGGGTGTTTGTGCATTCTAACCCCAAAAACACCAATTGGAAATAAGCCCAATCAGAGCTTTATCGTCTTCTTTTTCTGCAGAAGGAACCCAAAACACCTTTTTGATTTTGGTTACGGGTGATTCTGGTGCACACCCAAAAAACACCATGCGAATTGAAATATGCCCAATCAAAGCTTATTCGTCTTCTTTCTACGCATATGGAAGCAAAAAGATTCTTTTTTTAAATTTTGGTCTCATACATACACTTTGTGATTTCTGGCTCAATGTCGCAATAACACCAAAGAACACAACTTGAAATAGCGAAACCCAAAAGTCTTCTTTCTAAGTAGATTTAACCCAAAACAACCTCTTTTGCTTTGATTACGCTTATTACACTCTGCTTATATTTGTGCGTGAATGAACATCGAAGGAACAATCAAAGCTTATACGTCCTCTTTCTTTTGAGATGGAATCAAAGCTCCTAGCCTTAATTTGGGCTGATAACCAACATTTCACTTTGTGATTTTTGGGTGTATGTGCATTCTAACCCCAAAAACACCAATTGGAAATAAGCCCAATCAGAGCTTTATCGTCTTCTTTTTCTGCAGATGCAACCCAAAACACCTTTTTGATTTGGTTACGGGTGATTCTGGTGCACACCCAAAAAACACCATGCGAATTGAAATACGCCCAATCAAAGCTTATTCGTCTTCTTTCTACGCATATGGAAGCAAAAAGATTCTTTTTTAAAATTTTGGTCTAATTACATAAACTTTGTGATTTCTGGCTCAATGTCGCAATAACACCAAAGAACATAACTTGAAATAGCGAAACCCAAAAGTCTTCTTTCTAAGTAGATTTAACCCAAAACAACCTCTTTTGCTTTGATTACGCTTATTACACTCTGCTTATATATGTGCGTGAATGAACATCGAACGAACAATCAAAGCTTATTCGTCCTCTTTCTTTTGAGATGGAACCAAAGCTCCTATGCTTAATTTGGGCTGATAACCAACATTTCACTTTGTGATTTTTGGGTGAATGTGCATTCTAACCCCAAAAACACCAATTGGAAATAAGCCCAATCAGAGCTTTATCGTCTTCTTTTTCTGCAGATGGAATCCAAAACACCTTTTTGATTTGGTTACGGGTGATTCTGGTGCACACCCAAAAAACGCCATGCGAATTGAAATACGCCCAATTAAAGCTTATTCGTCTTCTTTCTACGCATATGGAAGCAAAAAGATTCTTTTTTTTAAATTTTGGTCTCATTACATACACTTTGTGATTTCTGGCTCAATGTCGCAATAACACCAAAGAACACAACTTGAAATAGCGAAACCCAAAAGTCTTCTTTCTAAGTAGATTTAACCCAAAACAACCTCTTTTGCTTTGATTACGCTGATTACACTCTGCTTATATTTGTGCGTGAATGAACATCGAAGGAACAATCAAAGCTTATTCGTCCTCTTTCTTTTGAGATGGAACCAAAGCTCCTATGCTTAATTTGGGCTGATAACCAACATTTCACTTTGCGATTTTGGGGTGTTTGTGCATTCTAACCCCAAAAACACCAATTGGAAATAAGCCCAATCAGAGCTTTATCGTCTTCTTTTTCTGCAGATGGAACCCAAAACACCTTTTTGATTTGGTTACGGGTGATTCTGGTGCACACCCAAAAAACGCCATGCGAATTGAAATACGCCCAATTAAAGCTTATTCGTCTTCTTTCTACGCATATGGAAGCAAAAAGATTCTTTTTTTAAATTTTGGTCTCATTACATACACTTTGTGATTTCTGGGTCAATGTCGCAATAACACCAAAGAACACAACTTGAAATAGCGAAACCCAAAAGTCTTCTTTCTAAGTAGATTTAACCCAAAACAACCTCTTTTGCTTTGATTACGCTTATTACACTCTGCTTATATATGTGCGTGAATGAACATCGAAGGAACAATCAAAGCTTATTCGTCCTCTTTCTTTTGAGATGTAACCAAAGCTCCTATGCTTAATTTGGGCTGATAACCAACATTTCACTTTGTGATTTTTGGGTGAATGTGCATTCTAACCCCAAAAACACCAATTGGAAATAAGCCCAATCAGAGCTTTATATTCTTTTTCTGCAGAAGGAACCCAAAACACCTTTTTGATTTGGTTACGGGTGATTCTGGTGCAGACCCAAAAAACGCCATGCGAATTGAAATACGCCCAATTAAAGCTTATTCGTCTTCTTTCTACGCATATGGAAGCAAAAAGATTCTTTTTTTAAATTTTGGTCTCATTACATACACTTTGTGATTTCTGGCTCAATGTCGCAATAACACCAAAGAACACAACTTGAAATAGCGAAACCCAAAAGTCTTCTTTCTAAGTAGATTTAACCCAAAACAACCTCTTTTGCTTTGATTACGCTTATTACACTCTGCTTATATTTGTGCGTGAATGAACATCGAAGGAACAATCAAAGCTTATACGTCCTCTTTCTTTTGAGATGGAACCAAAGCTCCTATGCTTAATTTGGGCTGATAACCAACATTTCACTTTGTGATTTTTGGGTGAATGTGCATTCTAACCCCAAAAACACCAATTGGAAATAAGCCCAATCAGAGCTTTATCGTCTTCTTTTTCTGCAGATGGAACCCAAAACACCTTTTTGATTTGGTTACGGGTGATTCTGGTGCACACCCAAAAAACACCATGCGAATTGAAATACGCCCAATCAAAGTTTATTCTTCTTCTTTCTACGCATATGGAAGCAAAAAGACGCTTTTTAAAAATTTTGGTCTAATTACATAAACTTTGCGATTTCTGGGTCAATGTCGCAATAATACCAAAGAACACAACTTGAAATAGCGAAACCCAAAAGTCTTCTTTCTAAGTACATTTAACCCAAAACAACCTCTTTTGCTTTGATTACGCTTATTACACTCTGCTTATATATGTGCGTGAATGAACATCGAAGGAACAATCAAAGCTTATTCGTCCTCTTTCTATTGAGATGGAACCAAAGCTCCTATGCTTAATTTGGGCTGATAACCAACATTTCACTTTGCGATTTTTGGGTGTTTGTGCATTCTAACCCCCAAAACACCAATTGGAAATAAGCCCAATCAGAGCTTTATCGTCTTCTTTTTCTGCAGAAGGAACCCAAAACACCTTTTTGATTTGGTTACGGGTGATTCTGGTGCACACCCCAAAAACACCATGCGAATTGAAATATGCCCAATCAAAGCTTATTCATCTTCTTCCTACGCATATGGAAGCAAAAAGATTATTTTTTTAAATTTTGGTCTCATTACATACACTTTGTGATTTCTGGGTCAATGTCGCAATAACACCAAAGAAAATAACTTGAAATAGCGAAACCCAAAAGTCTTCTTTCTAAGTAGATTTAACCCAAAACAACCTCTTTTGCTTTGATTACGCTTATTACACTCTGCTTATATATGTGCGTGAATGAACATCGAAGGAACAATCAAAGCTTATTCGTCCTCTTTCTATTGAGATGGAACCAAAGCTCCTATGCTTAATTTGGGCTGATAACCAACATTTCACTTTGCGATTTTTGGGTGTTTGTGCATTCTAACCCCAAAAACACCAATTGGAAATAAGCCCAATCAGAGCTTTATCGTCTTCTTTTTCTGCAGAAGGAACCCAAAACACCTTTTTGATTTTGGTTACGGGTGATTCTGGTGCACACCCAAAAAACACCATGCGAATTGAAATATGCCCAATCAAAGCTTATTCGTCTTCTTTCTACGCATATGGAAGCAAAAAGATTCTTTTTTTAAATTTTGGTCTCATACATACACTTTGTGATTTCTGGCTCAATGTCGCAATAACACCAAAGAACACAACTTGAAATAGCGAAACCCAAAAGTCTTCTTTCTAAGTAGATTTAACCCAAAACAACCTCTTTTGCTTTGATTACGCTTATTACACTCTGCTTATATTTGTGCGTGAATGAACATCGAAGGAACAATCAAAGCTTATATGTCCTCTTTCTTTTGAGATGGAATCAAAGCTCCTAGCCTTAATTTGGGCTGATAACCAACATTTCACTTTGTGATTTTTGGGTGTATGTGCATTCTAACCCCAAAAACACCAATTGGAAATAAGCCCAATCAGAGCTTTATCGTCTTCTTTTTCTGCAGATGCAACCCAAAACACCTTTTTGATTTGGTTACGGGTGATTCTGGTGCACACCCAAAAAACACCATGCGAATTGAAATACGCCCAATCAAAGCTTATTCGTCTTCTTTCTACGCATATGGAAGCAAAAAGATTCTTTTTTAAAATTTTGGTCTAATTACATAAACTTTGTGATTTCTGGCTCAATGTCGCAATAACACCAAAGAACATAACTTGAAATAGCGAAACCCAAAAGTCTTCTTTCTAAGTAGATTTAACCCAAAACAACCTCTTTTGCTTTGATTACGCTTATTACACTCTGCTTATATATGTGCGTGAATGAACATCGAACGAACAATCAAAGCTTATTCGTCCTCTTTCTTTTGAGATGGAACCAAAGCTCCTATGCTTAATTTGGGCTGATAACCAACATTTCACTTTGTGATTTTTGGGTGAATGTGCATTCTAACCCCAAAAACACCAATTGGAAATAAGCCCAATCAGAGCTTTATCGTCTTCTTTTTCTGCAGATGGAATCCAAAACACCTTTTTGATTTGGTTACGGGTGATTCTGGTGCACACCCAAAAAACGCCATGCGAATTGAAATACGCCCAATTAAAGCTTATTCGTCTTCTTTCTACGCATATGGAAGCAAAAAGATTCTTTTTTTAAAATTTTGGTCTCATTACATACACTTTGTGATTTCTGGCTCAATGTCGCAATAACACCAAAGAACACAACTTGAAATAGCGAAACCCAAAAGTCTTCTTTCTAAGTAGATTTAACCCAAAACAACCTCTTTTGCTTTGATTACGCTGATTACACTCTGCTTATATTTGTGCGTGAATGAACATCGAAGGAACAATCAAAGCTTATTCGTCCTCTTTCTTTTGAGATGGAACCAAAGCTCCTATGCTTAATTTGGGCTGATAACCAACATTTCACTTTGCGATTTTGGGGTGTTTGTGCATTCTAACCCCAAAAACACCAATTGGAAATAAGCCCAATCAGAGCTTTATCGTCTTCTTTTTCTGCAGATGGAACCCAAAACACCTTTTTGATTTGGTTACGGGTGATTCTGGTGCACACCCAAAAAACGCCATGCGAATTGAAATACGCCCAATTAAAGCTTATTCGTCTTCTTTCTACGCATATGGAAGCAAAAAGATTCTTTTTTTAAATTTTGGTCTCATTACATACACTTTGTGATTTCTGGGTCAATGTCGCAATAACACCAAAGAACACAACTTGAAATAGCGAAACCCAAAAGTCTTCTTTCTAAGTAGATTTAACCCAAACCAACCTCTTTTGCTTTGATTACGCTTATTACACTCTGCTTATATTTGTGCGTGAATGAACATCGAAGGAACAATCAAAGCTTATACGTCCTCTTTCTTTTGAGATGGAACCAAAGCTCCTATGCTTAATTTGGGCTGATAACCAACATTTCACTGTGATTTTTGGGTGAATGTGCATTCTAACCCCAAAAACACCAATTGGAAATAAGCCCAATCAGAGCTTTATATTCTTTTTCTGCAGAAGGAACCCAAAACACCTTTTTGATTTGGTTACGGGTGATTCTGGTGCACACCCAAAAAACACCATGCGAATTGAAATACGCCCAATCAAAGTTTATTCTTCTTCTTTCTACGCATATGGAAGCAAAAAGACGCTTTTTTAAAATTTTGGTCTAATTACATAAACTTTGCGATTTCTGGGTCAATGTCGCAATAACACCAAAGAACACAACTTGAAATAGCGAAACCCAAAAGTCTTCTTTCTAAGTAGATTTAACCCAAAACAACCTCTTTTGCTTTGATTACGCTTATTACACTCTGCTTATATATGTGCGTGAATGAACATCGAAGGAACAATCAAAGCTTATTCGTCCTCTTTCTTTTGAGATGGAACCAAAGCTCCTATGCTTAATTTGGGCTGATAACCAACATTTCACTTTGTGATTTTTGGGTGAATGTGCATTCTAACCCCAAAAACACCAATTGGAAATAAGCCCAATCAGAGTTTTATAATCTTCTTTTTCTGCAGATGGAATCCAAAACACCTTTTTGATTTGGTTACGGGTGATTCTGGTGCACACCCAAAAAACGCCATGCGAATTGAAATACGCCCAATTAAAGCTTATTCGTCTTCTTTCTACGCATATGGAAGCAAAAAGATTCTTTTTTTAAATTTTGGTCTCATTACATACACTTTGTGATTTCTGGCTCAATGTCGCAATAACACCAAAGAACACAACTTGAAATAGCGAAACCCAAAAGTCTTCTTTCTAAGTAGATTTAACCCAAAACAACCTCTTTTGCTTTGATTACGCTTATTACACTCTGCTTATATTTGTGCGTGAATGAACATCGAAGGAACAATCAAAGCTTATACGTCCTCTTTCTTTTGAGATGGAACCAAAGCTCCTATGCTTAATTTGGGCTGATAACCAACATTTCACTTTGTGATTTTTGGGTGAATGTGCATTCTAACCCCAAAAACACCAATTGGAAATAAGCCCAATCAGAGCTTTATCGTCTTCTTTTTCTGCAGATGGAACCCAAAACACCTTTTTGATTTGGTTACGGGTGATTCTGGTGCACACCCAAAAAACACCATGCGAATTGAAATACGCCCAATCAAAGTTTATTCTTCTTCTTTCTACGCATATGGAAGCAAAAAGACGCTTTTTAAAAATTTTGGTCTAATTACATAAACTTTGCGATTTCTGGGTCAATGTCGCAATAATACCAAAGAACACAACTTGAAATAGCGAAACCCAAAAGTCTTCTTTCTAAGTACATTTAACCCAAAACAACCTCTTTTGCTTTGATTACGCTTATTACATTCTGCTTATATATGTGCGTGAATGAACATCGAAGGAACAATCAAAGCTTATTCGTCCTCTTTCTATTGAGATGGAACCAAAGCTCCTATGCTTAATTTGGGCTGATAACCAACATTTCACTTTGCGATTTTTGGGTGTTTGTGCATTCTAACCCCCAAAACACCAATTGGAAATAAGCCCAATCAGAGCTTTATCGTCTTCTTTTTCTGCAGAAGGAACCCAAAACACCTTTTTGATTTGGTTACGGGTGATTCTGGTGCACACCCAAAAAACGCCATGCGAATTGAAATACCCCCAATTAAAGCTTATTCGTCTTCTTTCTATGCATATGGAAGCAAAAAGATTCTTTTTTTAAATTTTGGTCTCATTACATACACTTTGTGATTTCTGGCTCAATGTCGCAATAACACCAAAGAACACAACTTGAAATAGCGAAACCCAAAAGTCTTCTTTCTAAGTACATTTAACCCAAAACAACCTCTTTTGCTTTGATTACGCTTATTACACTCTGCTTATATTTGTGCGTGAATGAACATCGAAGGAACAATCAAAGCTTATTCGTCCTCTTTCTGTTGAGATGGAACCAAAGCTCCTATGCTTAATTTGGGCTGATAACCAACATTTCACTTTGCGATTTTTGGGTGTTTGTGCATTCTAACCCCAAAAACACCAATTGGAAATAAGCCCAATCAGAGCTTTATCGTCTTCTTTTTCTGCAGAAGGAACCCAAAACACCTTTTTGATTTGGTTACGGGTGATTCTGGTGCACACCCAAAAAACACCATGCGAATTGAAATATGCCCAATCAAAGCTTATTCGTCTTCTTTCTACGCATATGGAAGCAAAAAGATTCTTTTTTTTAAATTTTGGTCTCATTACATACACTTTGTGATTTCTGGCTCAATGTCGCAATAACACCAAAGAACACAACTTGAAATAGCGAAACCCAAAAGTCTTCTTTCTAAGTAGATTTAACCCAAAACAACCTCTTTTGCTTTGATTACGCTTATTACACTCTGCTTATATATGTGCGTGAATGAACATCGAAGGAACAATCAAAGCTTATTCGTCCTCTTTCTTTTGAGATGTAACCAAAGCTCCTATGCTTAATTTGGGCTGATAACCAACATTTCACTTTGTGATTTTTGGGTGAATGTGCATTCTAACCCCAAAAACACCAATTGGAAATAAGCCCAATCAGAGCTTTATATTCTTTTTCTGCAGAAGGAACCCAAAACACCTTTTTGATTTGGTTACGGGTGATTCTGGTGCACACCCAAAAAACGCCATGCGAATTGAAATACGCCCAATTAAAGCTTATTCGTCTTCTTTCTACGCATATGGAAGCAAAAAGATTCTTTTTTTAAATTTTGGTCTCATTACATACACTTTGTGATTTCTGGCTCAATGTCGCAATAACACCAAAGAACACAACTTGAAATAGCGAAACCCAAAAGTCTTCTTTCTAAGTAGATTTAACCCAAAACAACCTCTTTTGCTTTGATTACGCTTATTACACTCTGCTTATATTTGTGCGTGAATGAACATCGAAGGAACAATCAAAGCTTATACGTCCTCTTTCTTTTGAGATGGAACCAAAGCTCCTATGCTTAATTTGGGCTGATAACCAACATTTCACTTTGTGATTTTTGGGTGAATGTGCATTCTAACCCCAAAAACACCAATTGGAAATAAGCCCAATCAGAGCTTTATCGTCTTCTTTTTCTGCAGATGGAACCCAAAACACCTTTTTGATTTGGTTACGGGTGATTCTGGTGCACACCCAAAAAACACCATGCGAATTGAAATACGCCCAATCAAAGTTTATTCTTCTTCTTTCTACGCATATGGAAGCAAAAAGACGCTTTTTAAAAATTTTGGTCTAATTACATAAACTTTGCGATTTCTGGGTCAATGTCGCAATAATACCAAAGAACACAACTTGAAATAGCGAAACCCAAAAGTCTTCTTTCTAAGTACATTTAACCCAAAACAACCTCTTTTGCTTTGATTACGCTTATTACACTCTGCTTATATATGTGCGTGAATGAACATCGAAGGAACAATCAAAGCTTATTCGTCCTCTTTCTATTGAGATGGAACCAAAGCTCCTATGCTTAATTTGGGCTGATAACCAACATTTCACTTTGCGATTTTTGGGTGTTTGTGCATTCTAACCCCCAAAACACCAATTGGAAATAAGCCCAATCAGAGCTTTATCGTCTTCTTTTTCTGCAGAAGGAACCCAAAACACCTTTTTGATTTGGTTACGGATGATTCTGGTGCACACCCAAAAAACGCCATGCGAATTGAAATATGCCCAATCAAAGCTTATTCGTCTTCTTTCTACGCATATGGAAGCAAAAAGACGCTTTTTAAAAATTTTGGTCTAATTACATAAACTTTGCGATTTCTGGGTCAATGTCGCAATAATACCAAAGAACACAACTTGAAATAGCGAAACCCAAAAGTCTTCTTTCTAAGTACATTTAACCCAAAACAACCTCTTTTGCTTTGATTACGCTTATTACATTCTGCTTATATATGTGCGTGAATGAACATCGAAGGAACAATCAAAGCTTATTCGTCCTCTTTCTATTGAGATGGAACCAAAGCTCCTATGCTTAATTTGGGCTGATAACCAACATTTCACTTTGCGATTTTTGGGTGTTTGTGCATTCTAACCCCCAAAACACCAATTGGAAATAAGCCCAATCAGAGCTTTATCGTCTTCTTTTTCTGCAGAAGGAACCCAAAACACCTTTTTGATTTGGTTACGGGTGATTCTGGTGCACACCCAAAAAACGCCATGCGAATTGAAATACCCCCAATTAAAGCTTATTCGTCTTCTTTCTATGCATATGGAAGCAAAAAGATTCTTTTTTTAAATTTTGGTCTCATTACATACACTTTGTGATTTCTGGCTCAATGTCGCAATAACACCAAAGAACACAACTTGAAATAGCGAAACCCAAAAGTGTTCTTTCTAAGTAGATTTAACCCAAAACAACCTCTTTTGCTTTGATTACGCTTATTACACTCTGCTTATATTTGTGCGTGAATGAACATCGAAGGAACAATCAAAGCTTATACGTCCTCTTTCTTTTGAGATGGAACCAAAGCTCCTATGCTTAATTTGGGCTGATAACCAACATTTCACTTTGTGATTTTTGGGTGAATGTGCATTCTAACCCCAAAAACACCAAATGGAAATAAGCCCAATCAGAGCTTTATCGTCTTCTTTTTCTGCAGATGGAACCCAAAACACCTTTTTGATTTGGTTACGGGTGATTCTGGTGCACACCCAAAAAACACCATGCGAATTGAAATACGCCCAATCAAAGTTTATTCTTCTTCTTTCTACGCATATGGAAGCAAAAAGACGCTTTTTAAAAATTTTGGTCTAATTACATAAACTTTGCGATTTCTGGGTCAATGTCGCAATAACACCAAAGAACACAACTTGAAATAGCGAAACCCAAAAGTCTTCTTTCTAAGTACATTTAACCCAAAACAACCTCTTTTGCTTTGATTACGCTTATTACACTCTGCTTATATTTGTGCGTGAATGAACATCGAAGGAACAATCAAAGCTTATTCGTCCTCTTTCTGTTGAGATGGAACCAAAGCTCCTATGCTTAATTTGGGCTGATAACCAACATTTCACTTTGCGATTTTTGGGTGTTTGTGCATTCTAACCCCAAAAACACCAATTGGAAATAAGCCCAATCAGAGCTTTATCGTCTTCTTTTTCTGCAGAAGGAACCCAAAACACCTTTTTGATTTGGTTACGGGTGATTCTGGTGCACACCCAAAAAACACCATGCGAATTGAAATATGCCCAATCAAAGCTTATTCGTCTTCTTTCTACGCATATGGAAGCAAAAAGATTCTTTTTTTAAATTTTGGTCTCATACATACACTTTGTGATTTCTGGCTCAATGTCGCAATAACACCAAAGAACACAACTTGAAATAGCGAAACCCAAAAGTCTTCTTTCTAAGTAGATTTAACCCAAAACAACCTCTTTTGCTTTGATTACGCTTATTACACTCTGCTTATATTTGTGCGTGAATGAACATCGAAGGAACAATCAAAGCTTATACGTCCTCTTTCTTTTGAGATGGAATCAAAGCTCCTAGCCTTAATTTGGGCTGATAACCAACATTTCACTTTGTGATTTTTGGGTGTATGTGCATTCTAACCCCAAAAACACCAATTGGAAATAAGCCCAATCAGAGCTTTATCGTCTTCTTTTTCTGCAGATGCAACCCAAAACACCTTTTTGATTTGGTTACGGGTGATTCTGGTGCACACCCAAAAAACACCATGCGAATTGAAATACGCCCAATCAAAGCTTATTCGTCTTCTTTCTACGCATATGGAAGCAAAAAGATTCTTTTTTAAAATTTTGGTCTAATTACATAAACTTTGTGATTTCTGGCTCAATGTCGCAATAACACCAAAGAACATAACTTGAAATAGCGAAACCCAAAAGTCTTCTTTCTAAGTAGATTTAACCCAAAACAACCTCTTTTGCTTTGATTACGCTTATTACACTCTGCTTATATATGTGCGTGAATGAACATCGAACGAACAATCAAAGCTTATTCGTCCTCTTTCTTTTGAGATGGAACCAAAGCTCCTATGCTTAATTTGGGCTGATAACCAACATTTCACTTTGTGATTTTTGGGTGAATGTGCATTCTAACCCCAAAAACACCAATTGGAAATAAGCCCAATCAGAGCTTTATCGTCTTCTTTTTCTGCAGATGGAATCCAAAACACCTTTTTGATTTGGTTACGGGTGATTCTGGTGCACACCCAAAAAACGCCATGCGAATTGAAATACGCCCAATTAAAGCTTATTCGTCTTCTTTCTACGCATATGGAAGCAAAAAGATTCTTTTTTTTAAATTTTGGTCTCATTACATACACTTTGTGATTTCTGGCTCAATGTCGCAATAACACCAAAGAACACAACTTGAAATAGCGAAACCCAAAAGTCTTCTTTCTAAGTAGATTTAACCCAAAACAACCTCTTTTGCTTTGATTACGCTGATTACACTCTGCTTATATTTGTGCGTGAATGAACATCGAAGGAACAATCAAAGCTTATTCGTCCTCTTTCTTTTGAGATGGAACCAAAGCTCCTATGCTTAATTTGGGCTGATAACCAACATTTCACTTTGCGATTTTGGGGTGTTTGTGCATTCTAACCCCAAAAACACCAATTGGAAATAAGCCCAATCAGAGCTTTATCGTCTTCTTTTTCTGCAGATGGAACCCAAAACACCTTTTTGATTTGGTTACGGGTGATTCTGGTGCACACCCAAAAAACGCCATGCGAATTGAAATACGCCCAATTAAAGCTTATTCGTCTTCTTTCTACGCATATGGAAGCAAAAAGATTCTTTTTTTAAATTTTGGTCTCATTACATACACTTTGTGATTTCTGGGTCAATGTCGCAATAACACCAAAGAACACAACTTGAAATAGCGAAACCCAAAAGTCTTCTTTCTAAGTAGATTTAACCCAAACCAACCTCTTTTGCTTTGATTACGCTTATTACACTCTGCTTATATTTGTGCGTGAATGAACATCGAAGGAACAATCAAAGCTTATACGTCCTCTTTCTTTTGAGATGGAACCAAAGCTCCTATGCTTAATTTGGGCTGATAACCAACATTTCACTGTGATTTTTGGGTGAATGTGCATTCTAACCCCAAAAACACCAATTGGAAATAAGCCCAATCAGAGCTTTATATTCTTTTTCTGCAGAAGGAACCCAAAACACCTTTTTGATTTGGTTACGGGTGATTCTGGTGCACACCCAAAAAACACCATGCGAATTGAAATACGCCCAATCAAAGTTTATTCTTCTTCTTTCTACGCATATGGAAGCAAAAAGACGCTTTTTTAAAATTTTGGTCTAATTACATAAACTTTGCGATTTCTGGGTCAATGTCGCAATAACACCAAAGAACACAACTTGAAATAGCGAAACCCAAAAGTCTTCTTTCTAAGTAGATTTAACCCAAAACAACCTCTTTTGCTTTGATTACGCTTATTACACTCTGCTTATATATGTGCGTGAATGAACATCGAAGGAACAATCAAAGCTTATTCGTCCTCTTTCTTTTGAGATGGAACCAAAGCTCCTATGCTTAATTTGGGCTGATAACCAACATTTCACTTTGTGATTTTTGGGTGAATGTGCATTCTAACCCCAAAAACACCAATTGGAAATAAGCCCAATCAGAGTTTTATAATCTTCTTTTTCTGCAGATGGAATCCAAAACACCTTTTTGATTTGGTTACGGGTGATTCTGGTGCACACCCAAAAAACGCCATGCGAATTGAAATACGCCCAATTAAAGCTTATTCGTCTTCTTTCTACGCATATGGAAGCAAAAAGATTCTTTTTTTAAATTTTGGTCTCATTACATACACTTTGTGATTTCTGGCTCAATGTCGCAATAACACCAAAGAACACAACTTGAAATAGCGAAACCCAAAAGTCTTCTTTCTAAGTAGATTTAACCCAAAACAACCTCTTTTGCTTTGATTACGCTTATTACACTCTGCTTATATTTGTGCGTGAATGAACATCGAAGGAACAATCAAAGCTTATACGTCCTCTTTCTTTTGAGATGGAACCAAAGCTCCTATGCTTAATTTGGGCTGATAACCAACATTTCACTTTGTGATTTTTGGGTGAATGTGCATTCTAACCCCAAAAACACCAATTGGAAATAAGCCCAATCAGAGCTTTATCGTCTTCTTTTTCTGCAGATGGAACCCAAAACACCTTTTTGATTTGGTTACGGGTGATTCTGGTGCACACCCAAAAAACACCATGCGAATTGAAATACGCCCAATCAAAGTTTATTCTTCTTCTTTCTACGCATATGGAAGCAAAAAGACGCTTTTTAAAAATTTTGGTCTAATTACATAAACTTTGCGATTTCTGGGTCAATGTCGCAATAATACCAAAGAACACAACTTGAAATAGCGAAACCCAAAAGTCTTCTTTCTAAGTACATTTAACCCAAAACAACCTCTTTTGCTTTGATTACGCTTATTACATTCTGCTTATATATGTGCGTGAATGAACATCGAAGGAACAATCAAAGCTTATTCGTCCTCTTTCTATTGAGATGGAACCAAAGCTCCTATGCTTAATTTGGGCTGATAACCAACATTTCACTTTGCGATTTTTGGGTGTTTGTGCATTCTAACCCCCAAAACACCAATTGGAAATAAGCCCAATCAGAGCTTTATCGTCTTCTTTTTCTGCAGAAGGAACCCAAAACACCTTTTTGATTTGGTTACGGGTGATTCTGGTGCACACCCAAAAAACGCCATGCGAATTGAAATACCCCCAATTAAAGCTTATTCGTCTTCTTTCTATGCATATGGAAGCAAAAAGATTCTTTTTTTAAATTTTGGTCTCATTACATACACTTTGTGATTTCTGGCTCAATGTCGCAATAACACCAAAGAACACAACTTGAAATAGCGAAACCCAAAAGTCTTCTTTCTAAGTAGATTTAACCCAAAACAACCTCTTTTGCTTTGATTACGCTTATTACACTCTGCTTATATTTGTGCGTGAATGAACATCGAAGGAACAATCAAAGCTTATTCGTCCTCTTTCTGTTGAGATGGAACCAAAGCTCCTATGCTTAATTTGGGCTGATAACCAACATTTCACTTTGCGATTTTTGGGTGTTTGTGCATTCTAACCCCAAAAACACCAATTGGAAATAAGCCCAATCAGAGCTTTATCGTCTTCTTTTTCTGCAGAAGGAACCCAAAACACCTTTTTGATTTGGTTACGGGTGATTCTGGTGCACACCCAAAAAACACCATGCGAATTGAAATATGCCCAATCAAAGCTTATTCGTCTTCTTTCTACGCATATGGAAGCAAAAAGATTCTTTTTTTTAAATTTTGGTCTCATTACATACACTTTGTGATTTCTGGCTCAATGTCGCAATAACACCAAAGAACACAACTTGAAATAGCGAAACCCAAAAGTCTTCTTTCTAAGTAGATTTAACCCAAAACAACCTCTTTTGCTTTGATTACGCTTATTACACTCTGCTTATATATGTGCGTGAATGAACATCGAAGGAACAATCAAAGCTTATTCGTCCTCTTTCTTTTGAGATGTAACCAAAGCTCCTATGCTTAATTTGGGCTGATAACCAACATTTCACTTTGTGATTTTTGGGTGAATGTGCATTCTAACCCCAAAAACACCAATTGGAAATAAGCCCAATCAGAGCTTTATATTCTTTTTCTGCAGAAGGAACCCAAAACACCTTTTTGATTTGGTTACGGGTGATTCTGGTGCACACCCAAAAAACGCCATGCGAATTGAAATACGCCCAATTAAAGCTTATTCGTCTTCTTTCTACGCATATGGAAGCAAAAAGATTCTTTTTTTAAATTTTGGTCTCATTACATACACTTTGTGATTTCTGGCTCAATGTCGCAATAACACCAAAGAACACAACTTGAAATAGCGAAACCCAAAAGTCTTCTTTCTAAGTAGATTTAACCCAAAACAACCTCTTTTGCTTTGATTACGCTTATTACACTCTGCTTATATTTGTGCGTGAATGAACATCGAAGGAACAATCAAAGCTTATACGTCCTCTTTCTTTTGAGATGGAACCAAAGCTCCTATGCTTAATTTGGGCTGATAACCAACATTTCACTTTGTGATTTTTGGGTGAATGTGCATTCTAACCCCAAAAACACCAATTGGAAATAAGCCCAATCAGAGCTTTATCGTCTTCTTTTTCTGCAGATGGAACCCAAAACACCTTTTTGATTTGGTTACGGGTGATTCTGGTGCACACCCAAAAAACACCATGCGAATTGAAATACGCCCAATCAAAGTTTATTCTTCTTCTTTCTACGCATATGGAAGCAAAAAGACGCTTTTTAAAAATTTTGGTCTAATTACATAAACTTTGCGATTTCTGGGTCAATGTCGCAATAATACCAAAGAACACAACTTGAAATAGCGAAACCCAAAAGTCTTCTTTCTAAGTACATTTAACCCAAAACAACCTCTTTTGCTTTGATTACGCTTATTACACTCTGCTTATATATGTGCGTGAATGAACATCGAAGGAACAATCAAAGCTTATTCGTCCTCTTTCTATTGAGATGGAACCAAAGCTCCTATGCTTAATTTGGGCTGATAACCAACATTTCACTTTGCGATTTTTGGGTGTTTGTGCATTCTAACCCCCAAAACACCAATTGGAAATAAGCCCAATCAGAGCTTTATCGTCTTCTTTTTCTGCAGAAGGAACCCAAAACACCTTTTTGATTTGGTTACGGGTGATTCTGGTGCACACCCAAAAAACGCCATGCGAATTGAAATACCCCCAATTAAAGCTTATTCGTCTTCTTTCTATGCATATGGAAGCAAAAAGATTCTTTTTTTAAATTTTGGTCTCATTACATACACTTTGTGATTTCTGGCTCAATGTCGCAATAACACCAAAGAACACAACTTGAAATAGCGAAACCCAAAAGTGTTCTTTCTAAGTAGATTTAACCCAAAACAACCTCTTTTGCTTTGATTACGCTTATTACACTCTGCTTATATTTGTGCGTGAATGAACATCGAAGGAACAATCAAAGCTTATACGTCCTCTTTCTTTTGAGATGGAACCAAAGCTCCTATGCTTAATTTGGGCTGATAACCAACATTTCACTTTGTGATTTTTGGGTGAATGTGCATTCTAACCCCAAAAACACCAAATGGAAATAAGCCCAATCAGAGCTTTATCGTCTTCTTTTTCTGCAGATGGAACCCAAAACACCTTTTTGATTTGGTTACGGGTGATTCTGGTGCACACCCAAAAAACACCATGCGAATTGAAATACGCCCAATCAAAGTTTATTCTTCTTCTTTCTACGCATATGGAAGCAAAAAGACGCTTTTTAAAAATTTTGGTCTAATTACATAAACTTTGCGATTTCTGGGTCAATGTCGCAATAACACCAAAGAACACAACTTGAAATAGCGAAACCCAAAAGTCTTCTTTCTAAGTACATTTAACCCAAAACAACCTCTTTTGCTTTGATTACGCTTATTACACTCTGCTTATATTTGTGCGTGAATGAACATCGAAGGAACAATCAAAGCTTATTCGTCCTCTTTCTGTTGAGATGGAACCAAAGCTCCTATGCTTAATTTGGGCTGATAACCAACATTTCACTTTGCGATTTTTGGGTGTTTGTGCATTCTAACCCCAAAAACACCAATTGGAAATAAGCCCAATCAGAGCTTTATCGTCTTCTTTTTCTGCAGAAGGAACCCAAAACACCTTTTTGATTTGGTTACGGGTGATTCTGGTGCACACCCAAAAAACACCATGCGAATTGAAATATGCCCAATCAAAGCTTATTCGTCTTCTTTCTACGCATATGGAAGCAAAAAGATTCTTTTTTTTAAATTTTGGTCTCATTACATACACTTTGTGATTTCTGGCTCAATGTCGCAATAACACCAAAGAACACAACTTGAAATAGCGAAACCCAAAAGTCTTCTTTCTAAGTAGATTTAACCCAAAACAACCTCTTTTGCTTTGATTACGCTTATTACACTCTGCTTATATATGTGCGTGAATGAACATCGAAGGAACAATCAAAGCTTATTCGTCCTCTTTCTATTGAGATGGAACCAAAGCTCCTATGCTTAATTTGGGCTGATAACCAACATTTCACTTTGCGATTTTTGGGTGTTTGTGCATTCTAACCCCCAAAACACCAATTGGAAATAAGCCCAATCAGAGCTTTATCGTCTTCTTTTTCTGCAGAAGGAACCCAAAACACCTTTTTGATTTGGTTACGGATGATTCTGGTGCACACCCAAAAAACGCCATGCGAATTGAAATATGCCCAATCAAAGCTTATTCGTCTTCTTTCTACGCATATGGAAGCAAAAAGCTTCTTTTTTTTAAATTTTGGTCTCATTACATACACTTTGTGATTTCTGGCTCAATGTCGCAATAACACCAAAGAACACAACTTGAAATAGCGAAACCCAAAAGTCTTCTTTCTAAGTAGATTTAACCCAAAACAACCTCTTTTGCTTTGATTACGCTTATTACACTCTGCTTATATATGTGCGTGAATGAACATCGAAGGAACAATCAAAGCTTATTCGTCCTCTTTCTTTTGAGATGTAACCAAAGCTCCTATGCTTAATTTGGGCTGATAACCAACATTTCACTTTGTGATTTTTGGGTGAATGTGCATTCTAACCCCAAAAACACCAATTGGAAATAAGCCCAATCAGAGCTTTATATTCTTTTTCTGCAGAAGGAACCCAAAACACCTTTTTGATTTGGTTACGGGTGATTCTGGTGCACACCCAAAAAACACCATGCGAATTGAAATACGCCCAATCAAAGTTTATTCTTCTTCTTTCTACGCATATGGAAGCAAAAAGACGCTTTTTTAAAATTTTGGTCTAATTACATAAACTTTGCGATTTCTGGGTCAATGTCGCAATAACACCAAAGAACACAACTTGAAATAGCGAAACCCAAAAGTCTTCTTTCTAAGTAGATTTAACCCAAAACAACCTCTTTTGCTTTGATTACGCTTATTACACTCTGCTTATATATGTGCGTGAATGAACATCGAAGGAACAATCAAAGCTTATTCGTCCTCTTTCTTTTGAGATGGAACCAAAGCTCCTATGCTTAATTTGGGCTGATAACCAACATTTCACTTTGTGATTTTTGGGTGAATGTGCATTCTAACCCCAAAAACACCAATTGGAAATAAGCCCAATCAGAGCTTTATAATCTTCTTTTTCTGCAGATGGAATCCAAAACACCTTTTTGATTTGGTTACGGGTGATTCTGGTGCACACCCAAAAAACGCCATGCGAATTGAAATACGCCCAATTAAAGCTTATTCGTCTTCTTTCTACGCATATGGAAGCAAAAAGATTCTTTTTTTAAATTTTGGTCTCATTACATACACTTTGTGATTTCTGGCTCAATGTCGCAATAACACCAAAGAACACAACTTGAAATAGCGAAACCCAAAAGTCTTCTTTCTAAGTAGATTTAACCCAAAACAACCTCTTTTGCTTTGATTACGCTTATTACACTCTGCTTATATTTGTGCGTGAATGAACATCGAAGGAACAATCAAAGCTTATACGTCCTCTTTCTTTTGAGATGGAACCAAAGCTCCTATGCTTAATTTGGGCTGATAACCAACATTTCACTTTGTGATTTTTGGGTGAATGTGCATTCTAACCCCAAAAACACCAATTGGAAATAAGCCCAATCAGAGCTTTATCGTCTTCTTTTTCTGCAGATGGAACCCAAAACACCTTTTTGATTTGGTTACGGGTGATTCTGGTGCACACCCAAAAAACACCATGCGAATTGAAATACGCCCAATCAAAGTTTATTCTTCTTCTTTCTACGCATATGGAAGCAAAAAGACGCTTTTTAAAAATTTTGGTCTAATTACATAAACTTTGCGATTTCTGGGTCAATGTCGCAATAATACCAAAGAACACAACTTGAAATAGCGAAACCCAAAAGTCTTCTTTCTAAGTACATTTAACCCAAAACAACCTCTTTTGCTTTGATTACGCTTATTACATTCTGCTTATATATGTGCGTGAATGAACATCGAAGGAACAATCAAAGCTTATTCGTCCTCTTTCTATTGAGATGGAACCAAAGCTCCTATGCTTAATTTGGGCTGATAACCAACATTTCACTTTGCGATTTTTGGGTGTTTGTGCATTCTAACCCCCAAAACACCAATTGGAAATAAGCCCAATCAGAGCTTTATCGTCTTCTTTTTCTGCAGAAGGAACCCAAAACACCTTTTTGATTTGGTTACGGGTGATTCTGGTGCACACCCAAAAAACGCCATGCGAATTGAAATACCCCCAATTAAAGCTTATTCGTCTTCTTTCTACGCATATGGAAGCAAAAAGATTCTTTTTTTAAATTTTGGTCTCATTACATACACTTTGTGATTTCTGGCTCAATGTCGCAATAACACCAAAGAACACAACTTGAAATAGCGAAACCCAAAAGTGTTCTTTCTAAGTAGATTTAACCCAAAACAACCTCTTTTGCTTTGATTACGCTTATTACACTCTGCTTATATTTGTGCGTGAATGAACATCGAAGGAACAATCAAAGCTTATACGTCCTCTTTCTTTTGAGATGGAACCAAAGCTCCTATGCTTAATTTGGGCTGATAACCAACATTTCACTTTGTGATTTTTGGGTGAATGTGCATTCTAACCCCAAAAACACCAAATGGAAATAAGCCCAATCAGAGCTTTATCGTCTTCTTTTTCTGCAGATGGAACCCAAAACACCTTTTTGATTTGGTTACGGGTGATTCTGGTGCACACCCAAAAAACACCATGCGAATTGAAATACGCCCAATCAAAGTTTATTCTTCTTCTTTCTACGCATATGGAAGCAAAAAGACGCTTTTTAAAAATTTTGGTCTAATTACATAAACTTTGCGATTTCTGGGTCAATGTCGCAATAATACCAAAGAACACAACTTGAAATAGCGAAACCCAAAAGTCTTCTTTCTAAGTACATTTAACCCAAAACAACCTCTTTTGCTTTGATTACGCTTATTACATTCTGCTTATATATGTGCGTGAATGAACATCGAAGGAACAATCAAAGCTTATTCGTCCTCTTTCTATTGAGATGGAACCAAAGCTCCTATGCTTAATTTGGGCTGATAACCAACATTTCACTTTGCGATTTTTGGGTGTTTGTGCATTCTAACCCCCAAAACACCAATTGGAAATAAGCCCAATCAGAGCTTTATCGTCTTCTTTTTCTGCAGAAGGAACCCAAAACACCTTTTTGATTTGGTTACGGGTGATTCTGGTGCACACCCAAAAAACGCCATGCGAATTGAAATACCCCCAATTAAAGCTTATTCGTCTTCTTTCTACGCATATGGAAGCAAAAAGATTCTTTTTTTAAATTTTGGTCTCATTACATACACTTTGTGATTTCTGGCTCAATGTCGCAATAACACCAAAGAACACAACTTGAAATAGCGAAACCCAAAAGTGTTCTTTCTAAGTAGATTTAACCCAAAACAACCTCTTTTGCTTTGATTACGCTTATTACACTCTGCTTATATTTGTGCGTGAATGAACATCGAAGGAACAATCAAAGCTTATACGTCCTCTTTCTTTTGAGATGGAACCAAAGCTCCTATGCTTAATTTGGGCTGATAACCAACATTTCACTTTGTGATTTTTGGGTGAATGTGCATTCTAACCCCAAAAACACCAAATGGAAATAAGCCCAATCAGAGCTTTATCGTCTTCTTTTTCTGCAGATGGAACCCAAAACACCTTTTTGATTTGGTTACGGGTGATTCTGGTGCACACCCAAAAAACACCATGCGAATTGAAATACGCCCAATCAAAGTTTATTCTTCTTCTTTCTACGCATATGGAAGCAAAAAGACGCTTTTTAAAAATTTTGGTCTAATTACATAAACTTTGCGATTTCTGGGTCAATGTCGCAATAACACCAAAGAACACAACTTGAAATAGCGAAACCCAAAAGTCTTCTTTCTAAGTACATTTAACCCAAAACAACCTCTTTTGCTTTGATTACGCTTATTACACTCTGCTTATATTTGTGCGTGAATGAACATCGAAGGAACAATCAAAGCTTATTCGTCCTCTTTCTGTTGAGATGGAACCAAAGCTCCTATGCTTAATTTGGGCTGATAACCAACATTTCACTTTGCGATTTTTGGGTGTTTGTGCATTCTAACCCCAAAAACACCAATTGGAAATAAGCCCAATCAGAGCTTTATCGTCTTCTTTTTCTGCAGAAGGAACCCAAAACACCTTTTTGATTTGGTTACGGGTGATTCTGGTGCACACCCAAAAAACACCATGCGAATTGAAATATGCCCAATCAAAGCTTATTCGTCTTCTTTCTACGCATATGGAAGCAAAAAGATTCTTTTTTTTAAATTTTGGTCTCATTACATACACTTTGTGATTTCTGGCTCAATGTCGCAATAACACCAAAGAACACAACTTGAAATAGCGAAACCCAAAAGTCTTCTTTCTAAGTAGATTTAACCCAAAACAACCTCTTTTGCTTTGATTACGCTTATTACACTCTGCTTATATATGTGCGTGAATGAACATCGAAGGAACAATCAAAGCTTATTCGTCCTCTTTCTTTTGAGATGTAACCAAAGCTCCTATGCTTAATTTGGGCTGATAACCAACATTTCACTTTGTGATTTTTGGGTGAATGTGCATTCTAACCCCAAAAACACCAATTGGAAATAAGCCCAATCAGAGCTTTATATTCTTTTTCTGCAGAAGGAACCCAAAACACCTTTTTGATTTGGTTACGGGTGATTCTGGTGCACACCCAAAAAACGCCATGCGAATTGAAATACGCCCAATTAAAGCTTATTCGTCTTCTTTCTACGCATATGGAAGCAAAAAGATTCTTTTTTTAAATTTTGGTCTCATTACATACACTTTGTGATTTCTGGCTCAATGTCGCAATAACACCAAAGAACACAACTTGAAATAGCGAAACCCAAAAGTCTTCTTTCTAAGTAGATTTAACCCAAAACAACCTCTTTTGCTTTGATTACGCTTATTACACTCTGCTTATATTTGTGCGTGAATGAACATCGAAGGAACAATCAAAGCTTATACGTCCTCTTTCTTTTGAGATGGAACCAAAGCTCCTATGCTTAATTTGGGCTGATAACCAACATTTCACTTTGTGATTTTTGGGTGAATGTGCATTCTAACCCCAAAAACACCAATTGGAAATAAGCCCAATCAGAGCTTTATCGTCTTCTTTTTCTGCAGATGGAACCCAAAACACCTTTTTGATTTGGTTACGGGTGATTCTGGTGCACACCCAAAAAACACCATGCGAATTGAAATACGCCCAATCAAAGTTTATTCTTCTTCTTTCTACGCATATGGAAGCAAAAAGACGCTTTTTAAAAATTTTGGTCTAATTACATAAACTTTGCGATTTCTGGGTCAATGTCGCAATAATACCAAAGAACACAACTTGAAATAGCGAAACCCAAAAGTCTTCTTTCTAAGTACATTTAACCCAAAACAACCTCTTTTGCTTTGATTACGCTTATTACACTCTGCTTATATATGTGCGTGAATGAACATCGAAGGAACAATCAAAGCTTATTCGTCCTCTTTCTATTGAGATGGAACCAAAGCTCCTATGCTTAATTTGGGCTGATAACCAACATTTCACTTTGCGATTTTTGGGTGTTTGTGCATTCTAACCCCCAAAACACCAATTGGAAATAAGCCCAATCAGAGCTTTATCGTCTTCTTTTTCTGCAGAAGGAACCCAAAACACCTTTTTGATTTGGTTACGGATGATTCTGGTGCACACCCAAAAAACGCCATGCGAATTGAAATATGCCCAATCAAAGCTTATTCGTCTTCTTTCTACGCATATGGAAGCAAAAAGCTTCTTTTTTTTAAATTTTGGTCTCATTACATACACTTTGTGATTTCTGGCTCAATGTCGCAATAACACCAAAGAACACAACTTGAAATAGCGAAACCCAAAAGTCTTCTTTCTAAGTAGATTTAACCCAAAACAACCTCTTTTGCTTTGATTACGCTTATTACACTCTGCTTATATATGTGCGTGAATGAACATCGAAGGAACAATCAAAGCTTATTCGTCCTCTTTCTTTTGAGATGTAACCAAAGCTCCTATGCTTAATTTGGGCTGATAACCAACATTTCACTTTGTGATTTTTGGGTGAATGTGCATTCTAACCCCAAAAACACCAATTGGAAATAAGCCCAATCAGAGCTTTATATTCTTTTTCTGCAGAAGGAACCCAAAACACCTTTTTGATTTGGTTACGGGTGATTCTGGTGCACACCCAAAAAACGCCATGCGAATTGAAATACGCCCAATTAAAGCTTATTCGTCTTCTTTCTACGCATATGGAAGCAAAAAGATTCTTTTTTTAAATTTTGGTCTCATTACATACACTTTGTGATTTCTGGCTCAATGTCGCAATAACACCAAAGAACACAACTTGAAATAGCGAAACCCAAAAGTCTTCTTTCTAAGTAGATTTAACCCAAACCAACCTCTTTTGCTTTGATTACGCTTATTACACTCTGCTTATATTTGTGCGTGAATGAACATCGAAGGAACAATCAAAGCTTATACGTCCTCTTTCTTTTGAGATGGAACCAAAGCTCCTATGCTTAATTTGGGCTGATAACCAACATTTCACTTTGTGATTTTTGGGTGAATGTGCATTCTAACCCCAAAAACACCAATTGGAAATAAGCCCAATCAGAGCTTTATATTCTTTTTCTGCAGAAGGAACCCAAAACACCTTTTTGATTTGGTTACGGGTGATTCTGGTGCACACCCAAAAAACACCATGCGAATTGAAATACGCCCAATCAAAGTTTATTCTTCTTCTTTCTACGCATATGGAAGCAAAAAGACGCTTTTTTAAAATTTTGGTCTAATTACATAAACTTTGCGATTTCTGGGTCAATGTCGCAATAACACCAAAGAACACAACTTGAAATAGCGAAACCCAAAAGTCTTCTTTCTAAGTAGATTTAACCCAAAACAACCTCTTTTGCTTTGATTACGCTTATTACACTCTGCTTATATATGTGCGTGAATGAACATCGAAGGAACAATCAAAGCTTATTCGTCCTCTTTCTTTTGAGATGGAACCAAAGCTCCTATGCTTAATTTGGGCTGATAACCAACATTTCACTTTGTGATTTTTGGGTGAATGTGCATTCTAACCCCAAAAACACCAATTGGAAATAAGCCCAATCAGAGCTTTATCGTCTTCTTTTTCTGCAGATGGAATCCAAAACACCTTTTTGATTTGGTTACGGGTGATTCTGGTGCACACCCAAAAAACGCCATGCGAATTGAAATACGCCCAATTAAAGCTTATTCGTCTTCTTTCTACGCATATGGAAGCAAAAAGATTCTTTTTTTAAATTTTGGTCTCATTACATACACTTTGTGATTTCTGGCTCAATGTCGCAATAACACCAAAGAACACAACTTGAAATAGCGAAACCCAAAAGTCTTCTTTCTAAGTAGATTTAACCCAAAACAACCTCTTTTGCTTTGATTACGCTTATTACACTCTGCTTATATTTGTGCGTGAATGAACATCGAAGGAACAATCAAAGCTTATACGTCCTCTTTCTTTTGAGATGGAACCAAAGCTCCTATGCTTAATTTGGGCTGATAACCAACATTTCACTTTGTGATTTTTGGGTGAATGTGCATTCTAACCCCAAAAACACCAATTGGAAATAAGCCCAATCAGAGCTTTATCGTCTTCTTTTTCTGCAGATGGAACCCAAAACACCTTTTTGATTTGGTTACGGGTGATTCTGGTGCACACCCAAAAAACACCATGCGAATTGAAATACGCCCAATCAAAGTTTATTCTTCTTCTTTCTACGCATATGGAAGCAAAAAGACGCTTTTTAAAAATTTTGGTCTAATTACATAAACTTTGCGATTTCTGGGTCAATGTCGCAATAATACCAAAGAACACAACTTGAAATAGCGAAACCCAAAAGTCTTCTTTCTAAGTACATTTAACCCAAAACAACCTCTTTTGCTTTGATTACGCTTATTACATTCTGCTTATATATGTGCGTGAATGAACATCGAAGGAACAATCAAAGCTTATTCGTCCTCTTTCTATTGAGATGGAACCAAAGCTCCTATGCTTAATTTGGGCTGATAACCAACATTTCACTTTGCGATTTTTGGGTGTTTGTGCATTCTAACCCCCAAAACACCAATTGGAAATAAGCCCAATCAGAGCTTTATCGTCTTCTTTTTCTGCAGAAGGAACCCAAAACACCTTTTTGATTTGGTTACGGGTGATTCTGGTGCACACCCAAAAAACGCCATGCGAATTGAAATACCCCCAATTAAAGCTTATTCGTCTTCTTTCTACGCATATGGAAGCAAAAAGATTCTTTTTTTAAATTTTGGTCTCATTACATACACTTTGTGATTTCTGGCTCAATGTCGCAATAACACCAAAGAACACAACTTGAAATAGCGAAACCCAAAAGTGTTCTTTCTAAGTAGATTTAACCCAAAACTACCTCTTTTACTTTGATTACGCTTATTACACTCTGCTTATATTTGTGCGTGAATGAACATCGAAGGAACAATCAAAGCTTATACGTCCTCTTTCTTTTGAGATGGAACCAAAGCTCCTATGCTTAATTTGGGCTGATAACCAACATTTCACTTTGTGATTTTTGGGTGAATGTGCATTCTAACCCCAAAAACACCAATTGGAAATAAGCCCAATCAGAGCTTTATCGTCTTCTTTTTCTGCAGATGGAACCCAAAACACCTTTTTGATTTGGTTACGGGTGATTCTGGTGCACACCCAAAAAACACCATGCGAATTGAAATACGCCCAATCAAAGTTTATTCTTCTTCTTTCTACGCATATGGAAGCAAAAAGACGCTTTTTAAAAATTTTGGTCTAATTACATAAACTTTGCGATTTCTGGGTCAATGTCGCAATAACACCAAAGAACACAACTTGAAATAGCGAAACCCAAAAGTCTTCTTTCTAAGTACATTTAACCCAAAACAACCTCTTTTGCTTTGATTACGCTTATTACACTCTGCTTATATTTGTGCGTGAATGAACATCGAAGGAACAATCAAAGCTTATTCGTCCTCTTTCTGTTGAGATGGAACCAAAGCTCCTATGCTTAATTTGGGCTGATAACCAACATTTCACTTTGCGATTTTTGGGTGTTTGTGCATTCTAACCCCAAAAACACCAATTGGAAATAAGCCCAATCAGAGCTTTATCGTCTTCTTTTTCTGCAGAAGGAACCCAAAACACCTTTTTGATTTGGTTACGGGTGATTCTGGTGCACACCCAAAAAACACCATGCGAATTGAAATATGCCCAATCAAAGCTTATTCGTCTTCTTTCTACGCATATGGAAGCAAAAAGATTCTTTTTTTTAAATTTTGGTCTCATTACATACACTTTGTGATTTCTGGCTCAATGTCGCAATAACACCAAAGAACACAACTTGAAATAGCGAAACCCAAAAGTCTTCTTTCTAAGTAGATTTAACCCAAAACAACCTCTTTTGCTTTGATTACGCTTATTACACTCTGCTTATATATGTGCGTGAATGAACATCGAAGGAACAATCAAAGCTTATTCGTCCTCTTTCTTTTGAGATGTAACCAAAGCTCCTATGCTTAATTTGGGCTGATAACCAACATTTCACTTTGTGATTTTTGGGTGAATGTGCATTCTAACCCCAAAAACACCAATTGGAAATAAGCCCAATCAGAGCTTTATATTCTTTTTCTGCAGAAGGAACCCAAAACACCTTTTTGATTTGGTTACGGGTGATTCTGGTGCACACCCAAAAAACGCCATGCGAATTGAAATACGCCCAATTAAAGCTTATTCGTCTTCTTTCTACGCATATGGAAGCAAAAAGATTCTTTTTTTAAATTTTGGTCTCATTACATACACTTTGTGATTTCTGGCTCAATGTCGCAATAACACCAAAGAACACAACTTGAAATAGCGAAACCCAAAAGTCTTCTTTCTAAGTAGATTTAACCCAAAACAACCTCTTTTGCTTTGATTACGCTTATTACACTCTGCTTATATTTGTGCGTGAATGAACATCGAAGGAACAATCAAAGCTTATACGTCCTCTTTCTTTTGAGATGGAACCAAAGCTCCTATGCTTAATTTGGGCTGATAACCAACATTTCACTTTGTGATTTTTGGGTGAATGTGCATTCTAACCCCAAAAACACCAATTGGAAATAAGCCCAATCAGAGCTTTATCGTCTTCTTTTTCTGCAGATGGAACCCAAAACACCTTTTTGATTTGGTTACGGGTGATTCTGGTGCACACCCAAAAAACACCATGCGAATTGAAATACGCCCAATCAAAGTTTATTCTTCTTCTTTCTACGCATATGGAAGCAAAAAGACGCTTTTTAAAAATTTTGGTCTAATTACATAAACTTTGCGATTTCTGGGTCAATGTCGCAATAATACCAAAGAACACAACTTGAAATAGCGAAACCCAAAAGTCTTCTTTCTAAGTACATTTAACCCAAAACAACCTCTTTTGCTTTGATTACGCTTATTACACTCTGCTTATATATGTGCGTGAATGAACATCGAAGGAACAATCAAAGCTTATTCGTCCTCTTTCTATTGAGATGGAACCAAAGCTCCTATGCTTAATTTGGGCTGATAACCAACATTTCACTTTGCGATTTTTGGGTGTTTGTGCATTCTAACCCCCAAAACACCAATTGGAAATAAGCCCAATCAGAGCTTTATCGTCTTCTTTTTCTGCAGAAGGAACCCAAAACACCTTTTTGATTTGGTTACGGGTGATTCTGGTGCACACCCCAAAAACACCATGCGAATTGAAATATGCCCAATCAAAGCTTATTCATCTTCTTCCTACGCATATGGAAGCAAAAAGATTATTTTTTTAAATTTTGGTCTCATTACATACACTTTGTGATTTCTGGGTCAATGTCGCAATAACACCAAAGAAAATAACTTGAAATAGCGAAACCCAAAAGTCTTCTTTCTAAGTAGATTTAACCCAAAACAACCTCTTTTGCTTTGATTACGCTTATTACACTCTGCTTATATATGTGCGTGAATGAACATCGAAGGAACAATCAAAGCTTATTCGTCCTCTTTCTATTGAGATGGAACCAAAGCTCCTATGCTTAATTTGGGCTGATAACCAACATTTCACTTTGTGATTTTTGGGTGTATGTGCATTCTAACCCCAAAAACACCAATTGGAAATAAGCCCAATCAGAGCTTTATCGTCTTCTTTTTCTGCAGATGCAACCCAAAACACCTTTTTGATTTGGTTACGGGTGATTCTGGTGCACACCCAAAAAACGCCATGCGAATTGAAATACGCCCAATTAAAGCTTATTCGTCTTCTTTCTACGCATATGGAAGCAAAAAGATTCTTTTTTTTAAATTTTGGTCTCATTACATACACTTTGTGATTTCTGGCTCAATGTCGCAATAACACCAAAGAACACAACTTGAAATAGCGAAACCCAAAAGTCTTCTTTCTAAGTAGATTTAACCCAAAACAACCTCTTTTGCTTTGATTACGCTGATTACACTCTGCTTATATTTGTGCGTGAATGAACATCGAAGGAACAATCAAAGCTTATTCGTCCTCTTTCTTTTGAGATGGAACCAAAGCTCCTATGCTTAATTTGGGCTGATAACCAACATTTCACTTTGCGATTTTGGGGTGTTTGTGCATTCTAACCCCAAAAACACCAATTGGAAATAAGCCCAATCAGAGCTTTATCGTCTTCTTTTTCTGCAGATGGAACCCAAAACACCTTTTTGATTTGGTTACGGGTGATTCTGGTGCACACCCAAAAAACGCCATGCGAATTGAAATACGCCCAATTAAAGCTTATTCGTCTTCTTTCTACGCATATGGAAGCAAAAAGATTCTTTTTTTAAATTTTGGTCTCATTACATACACTTTGTGATTTCTGGGTCAATGTCGCAATAACACCAAAGAACACAACTTGAAATAGCGAAACCCAAAAGTCTTCTTTCTAAGTAGATTTAACCCAAACCAACCTCTTTTGCTTTGATTACGCTTATTACACTCTGCTTATATTTGTGCGTGAATGAACATCGAAGGAACAATCAAAGCTTATACGTCCTCTTTCTTTTGAGATGGAACCAAAGCTCCTATGCTTAATTTGGGCTGATAACCAACATTTCACTTTGTGATTTTTGGGTGAATGTGCATTCTAACCCCAAAAACACCAATTGGAAATAAGCCCAATCAGAGCTTTATATTCTTTTTCTGCAGAAGGAACCCAAAACACCTTTTTGATTTGGTTACGGGTGATTCTGGTGCACACCCAAAAAACACCATGCGAATTGAAATACGCCCAATCAAAGTTTATTCTTCTTCTTTCTACGCATATGGAAGCAAAAAGACGCTTTTTTAAAATTTTGGTCTAATTACATAAACTTTGCGATTTCTGGGTCAATGTCGCAATAACACCAAAGAACACAACTTGAAATAGCGAAACCCAAAAGTCTTCTTTCTAAGTAGATTTAACCCAAAACAACCTCTTTTGCTTTGATTACGCTTATTACACTCTGCTTATATATGTGCGTGAATGAACATCGAAGGAACAATCAAAGCTTATTCGTCCTCTTTCTTTTGAGATGGAACCAAAGCTCCTATGCTTAATTTGGGCTGATAACCAACATTTCACTTTGTGATTTTTGGGTGAATGTGCATTCTAACCCCAAAAACACCAATTGGAAATAAGCCCAATCAGAGCTTTATAATCTTCTTTTTCTGCAGATGGAATCCAAAACACCTTTTTGATTTGGTTACGGGTGATTCTGGTGCACACCCAAAAAACGCCATGCGAATTGAAATACGCCCAATTAAAGCTTATTCGTCTTCTTTCTACGCATATGGAAGCAAAAAGATTCTTTTTTTAAATTTTGGTCTCATTACATACACTTTGTGATTTCTGGCTCAATGTCGCAATAACACCAAAGAACACAACTTGAAATAGCGAAACCCAAAAGTCTTCTTTCTAAGTAGATTTAACCCAAAACAACCTCTTTTGCTTTGATTACGCTTATTACACTCTGCTTATATTTGTGCGTGAATGAACATCGAAGGAACAATCAAAGCTTATTCGTCCTCTTTCTATTGAGATGGAACCAAAGCTCCTATGCTTAATTTGGGCTGATAACCAACATTTCACTTTGCGATTTTTGGGTGTTTGTGCATTCTAACCCCCAAAACACCAATTGGAAATAAGCCCAATCAGAGCTTTATCGTCTTCTTTTTCTGCAGAAGGAACCCAAAACACCTTTTTGATTTGGTTACGGGTGATTCTGGTGCACACCCAAAAAACGCCATGCGAATTGAAATACCCCCAATTAAAGCTTATTCGTCTTCTTTCTACGCATATGGAAGCAAAAAGATTCTTTTTTTAAATTTTGGTCTCATTACATACACTTTGTGATTTCTGGCTCAATGTCGCAATAACACCAAAGAACACAACTTGAAATAGCGAAACCCAAAAGTCTTCTTTCTAAGTAGATTTAACCCAAAACAACCTCTTTTGCTTTGATTACGCTTATTACACTCTGCTTATATTTGTGCGTGAATGAACATCGAAGGAACAATCAAAGCTTATACGTCCTCTTTCTTTTGAGATGGAACCAAAGCTCCTATGCTTAATTTGGGCTGATAACCAACATTTCACTTTGTGATTTTTGGGTGAATGTGCATTCTAACCCCAAAAACACCAATTGGAAATAAGCCCAATCAGAGCTTTATCGTCTTCTTTTTCTGCAGATGGAACCCAAAACACCTTTTTGATTTGGTTACGGGTGATTCTGGTGCACACCCAAAAAACACCATGCGAATTGAAATACGCCCAATCAAAGTTTATTCTTCTTCTTTCTACGCATATGGAAGCAAAAAGACGCTTTTTAAAAATTTTGGTCTAATTACATAAACTTTGCGATTTCTGGGTCAATGTCGCAATAATACCAAAGAACACAACTTGAAATAGCGAAACCCAAAAGTCTTCTTTCTAAGTACATTTAACCCAAAACAACCTCTTTTGCTTTGATTACGCTTATTACATTCTGCTTATATATGTGCGTGAATGAACATCGAAGGAACAATCAAAGCTTATTCGTCCTCTTTCTATTGAGATGGAACCAAAGCTCCTATGCTTAATTTGGGCTGATAACCAACATTTCACTTTGCGATTTTTGGGTGTTTGTGCATTCTAACCCCCAAAACACCAATTGGAAATAAGCCCAATCAGAGCTTTATCGTCTTCTTTTTCTGCAGAAGGAACCCAAAACACCTTTTTGATTTGGTTACGGGTGATTCTGGTGCACACCCAAAAAACGCCATGCGAATTGAAATACCCCCAATTAAAGCTTATTCGTCTTCTTTCTACGCATATGGAAGCAAAAAGATTCTTTTTTTAAATTTTGGTCTCATTACATACACTTTGTGATTTCTGGCTCAATGTCGCAATAACACCAAAGAACACAACTTGAAATAGCGAAACCCAAAAGTGTTCTTTCTAAGTAGATTTAACCCAAAACAACCTCTTTTGCTTTGATTACGCTTATTACACTCTGCTTATATTTGTGCGTGAATGAACATCGAAGGAACAATCAAAGCTTATACGTCCTCTTTCTTTTGAGATGGAACCAAAGCTCCTATGCTTAATTTGGGCTGATAACCAACATTTCACTTTGTGATTTTTGGGTGAATGTGCATTCTAACCCCAAAAACACCAAATGGAAATAAGCCCAATCAGAGCTTTATCGTCTTCTTTTTCTGCAGATGGAACCCAAAACACCTTTTTGATTTGGTTACGGGTGATTCTGGTGCACACCCAAAAAACACCATGCGAATTGAAATACGCCCAATCAAAGTTTATTCTTCTTCTTTCTACGCATATGGAAGCAAAAAGACGCTTTTTAAAAATTTTGGTCTAATTACATAAACTTTGCGATTTCTGGGTCAATGTCGCAATAACACCAAAGAACACAACTTGAAATAGCGAAACCCAAAAGTCTTCTTTCTAAGTACATTTAACCCAAAACAACCTCTTTTGCTTTGATTACGCTTATTACACTCTGCTTATATTTGTGCGTGAATGAACATCGAAGGAACATTCAAAGCTTATTCGTCCTCTTTCTGTTGAGATGGAACCAAAGCTCCTATGCTTAATTTGGGCTGATAACCAACATTTCACTTTGCGATTTTTGGGTGTTTGTGCATTCTAACCCCAAAAACACCAATTGGAAATAAGCCCAATCAGAGCTTTATCGTCTTCTTTTTCTGCAGAAGGAACCCAAAACACCTTTTTGATTTGGTTACGGGTGATTCTGGTGCACACCCAAAAAACACCATGCGAATTGAAATATGCCCAATCAAAGCTTATTCGTCTTCTTTCTACGCATATGGAAGCAAAAAGATTCTTTTTTTTAAATTTTGGTCTCATTACATACACTTTGTGATTTCTGGCTCAATGTCGCAATAACACCAAAGAACACAACTTGAAATAGCGAAACCCAAAAGTCTTCTTTCTAAGTAGATTTAACCCAAAACAACCTCTTTTGCTTTGATTACGCTTATTACACTCTGCTTATATATGTGCGTGAATGAACATCGAAGGAACAATCAAAGCTTATTCGTCCTCTTTCTTTTGAGATGTAACCAAAGCTCCTATGCTTAATTTGGGCTGATAACCAACATTTCACTTTGTGATTTTTGGGTGAATGTGCATTCTAACCCCAAAAACACCAATTGGAAATAAGCCCAATCAGAGCTTTATCGTCTTCTTTTTCTGCAGATGGAACCCAAAACACCTTTTTGATTTGGTTACGGGTGATTCTGGTGCACACCCAAAAAACGCCATGCGAATTGAAATACGCCCAATCAAAGTTTATTCTTCTTCTTTCTACGCATATGGAAGCAAAAAGACGCTTTTTAAAAATTTTGGTCTAATTACATAAACTTTGCGATTTCTGGGTCAATGTCGCAATAATACCAAAGAACACAACTTGAAATAGCGAAACCCAAAAGTCTTCTTTCTAAGTACATTTAACCCAAAACAACCTCTTTTGCTTTGATTACGCTTATTACACTCTGCTTATATATGTGCGTGAATGAACATCGAAGGAACAATCAAAGCTTATTCGTCCTCTTTCTATTGAGATGGAACCAAAGCTCCTATGCTTAATTTGGGCTGATAACCAACATTTCACTTTGCGATTTTTGGGTGTTTGTGCATTCTAACCCCCAAAACACCAATTGGAAATAAGCCCAATCAGAGCTTTATCGTCTTCTTTTTCTGCAGAAGGAACCCAAAACACCTTTTTGATTTGGTTACGGGTGATTCTGGTGCACACCCAAAAAACACCATGCGAATTGAAATATGCCCAATCAAAGCTTATTCGTCTTCTTTCTACGCATATGGAAGCAAAAAGATTCTTTTTTTTAAATTTTGGTCTCATTACATACACTTTGTGATTTCTGGCTCAATGTCGCAATAACACCAAAGAACACAACTTGAAATAGCGAAACCCAAAAGTCTTCTTTCTAAGTAGATTTAACCCAAAACAACCTCTTTTGCTTTGATTACGCTTATTACACTCTGCTTATATATGTGCGTGAATGAACATCGAACGAACAATCAAAGCTTATTCGTCCTCTTTCTTTTGAGATGGAACCAAAGCTCCTATGCTCAATTTGGGCTGATAACCAACATTTCACTTTGTGATTTTTGGGTGAATGTGCATTCTAACCCCAAAAACACCAATTGGAAATAAGCCCAATCAGAGCTTTATATTCTTTTTCTGCAGAAGGAACCCAAAACACCTTTTTGATTTGGTTACGGGTGATTCTGGTGCACACCCAAAAAACGCCATGCGAATTGAAATACGCCCAATTAAAGCTTATTCGTCTTCTTTCTACGCATATGGAAGCAAAAAGATTCTTTTTTTAAATTTTGGTCTCATTACATACACTTTGTGATTTCTGGCTCAATGTCGCAATAACACCAAAGAACACAACTTGAAATAGCGAAACCCAAAAGTCTTCTTTCTAAGTAGATTTAACCCAAAACAACCTCTTTTGCTTTGATTACGCTTATTACACTCTGCTTATATTTGTGCGTGAATGAACATCGAAGGAACAATCAAAGCTTATACGTCCTCTTTCTTTTGAGATGGAACCAAAGCTCCTATGCTTAATTTGGGCTGATAACCAACATTTCACTTTGTGATTTTTGGGTGAATGTGCATTCTAACCCCAAAAACACCAATTGGAAATAAGCCCAATCAGAGCTTTATCGTCTTCTTTTTCTGCAGATGGAACCCAAAACACCTTTTTGATTTGGTTACGGGTGATTCTGGTGCACACCCAAAAAACACCATGCGAATTGAAATACGCCCAATCAAAGTTTATTCTTCTTCTTTCTACGCATATGGAAGCAAAAAGACGCTTTTTAAAAATTTTGGTCTAATTACATAAACTTTGCGATTTCTGGGTCAATGTCGCAATAATACCAAAGAACACAACTTGAAATAGCGAAACCCAAAAGTCTTCTTTCTAAGTACATTTAACCCAAAACAACCTCTTTTGCTTTGATTACGCTTATTACATTCTGCTTATATATGTGCGTGAATGAACATCGAAGGAACAATCAAAGCTTATTCGTCCTCTTTCTATTGAGATGGAACCAAAGCTCCTATGCTTAATTTGGGCTGATAACCAACATTTCACTTTGTGATTTTTGGGTGAATGTGCATTCTAACCCCAAAAACACCAATTGGAAATAAGCCCAATCAGAGCTTTATCGTCTTCTTTTTCTGCAGAAGGAACCCAAAACACCTTTTTGATTTGGTTACGGGTGATTCTGGTGCACACCCCAAAAACACCATGCGAATTGAAATATGCCCAATCAAAGCTTATTCATCTTCTTCCTACGCATATGGAAGCAAAAAGATTATTTTTTTAAATTTTGGTCTCATTACATACACTTTGTGATTTCTGGGTCAATGTCGCAATAACACCAAAGAAAATAACTTGAAATAGCGAAACCCAAAAGTCTTCTTTCTAAGTAGATTTAACCCAAAACAACCTCTTTTGCTTTGATTACGCTTATTACACTCTGCTTATATATGTGCGTGAATGAACATCGAAGGAACAATCAAAGCTTATTCGTCCTCTTTCTATTGAGATGGAACCAAAGCTCCTATGCTTAATTTGGGCTGATAACCAACATTTCACTTTGCGATTTTTGGGTGTTTGTGCATTCTAACCCCAAAAACACCAATTGGAAATAAGCCCAATCAGAGCTTTATCGTCTTCTTTTTCTGCAGAAGGAACCCAAAACACCTTTTTGATTTTGGTTACGGGTGATTCTGGTGCACACCCAAAAAACACCATGCGAATTGAAATATGCCCAATCAAAGCTTATTCGTCTTCTTTCTACGCATATGGAAGCAAAAAGATTCTTTTTTTAAATTTTGGTCTCATACATACACTTTGTGATTTCTGGCTCAATGTCGCAATAACACCAAAGAACACAACTTGAAATAGCGAAACCCAAAAGTCTTCTTTCTAAGTAGATTTAACCCAAAACAACCTCTTTTGCTTTGATTACGCTTATTACACTCTGCTTATATTTGTGCGTGAATGAACATCGAAGGAACAATCAAAGCTTATACGTCCTCTTTCTTTTGAGATGGAATCAAAGCTCCTAGCCTTAATTTGGGCTGATAACCAACATTTCACTTTGTGATTTTTGGGTGTATGTGCATTCTAACCCCAAAAACACCAATTGGAAATAAGCCCAATCAGAGCTTTATCGTCTTCTTTTTCTGCAGATGCAACCCAAAACACCTTTTTGATTTGGTTACGGGTGATTCTGGTGCACACCCAAAAAACACCATGCGAATTGAAATACGCCCAATCAAAGCTTATTCGTCTTCTTTCTACGCATATGGAAGCAAAAAGACGCTTTTTTAAAATTTTGGTCTAATTACATAAACTTTGTGATTTCTGGCTCAATGTCGCAATAACACCAAAGAACATAACTTGAAATAGCGAAACCCAAAAGTCTTCTTTCTAAGTAGATTTAACCCAAAACAACCTCTATTGCTTTGATTACGCTTATTACACTCTGCTTATATATGTGCGTGAATGAACATCGAACGAACAATCAAAGCTTATTCGTCCTCTTTCTTTTGAGATGGAACCAAAGCTCCTATGCTTAATTTGGGCTGATAACCAACATTTCACTTTGTGATTTTTGGGTGAATGTGCATTCTAACCCCAAAAACACCAATTGGAAATAAGCCCAATCAGAGCTTTATCGTCTTCTTTTTCTGCAGATGGAATCCAAAACACCTTTTTGATTTGGTTACGGGTGATTCTGGTGCACACCCAAAAAACGCCATGCGAATTGAAATACGCCCAATTAAAGCTTATTCGTCTTCTTTCTACGCATATGGAAGCAAAAAGATTCTTTTTTTTAAATTTTGGTCTCATTACATACACTTTGTGATTTCTGGCTCAATGTCGCAATAACACCAAAGAACACAACTTGAAATAGCGAAACCCAAAAGTCTTCTTTCTAAGTAGATTTAACCCAAAACAACCTCTTTTGCTTTGATTACGCTGATTACACTCTGCTTATATTTGTGCGTGAATGAACATCGAAGGAACAATCAAAGCTTATTCGTCCTCTTTCTTTTGAGATGGAACCAAAGCTCCTATGCTTAATTTGGGCTGATAACCAACATTTCACTTTGCGATTTTGGGGTGTTTGTGCATTCTAACCCCAAAAACACCAATTGGAAATAAGCCCAATCAGAGCTTTATCGTCTTCTTTTTCTGCAGATGGAACCCAAAACACCTTTTTGATTTGGTTACGGGTGATTCTGGTGCACACCCAAAAAACGCCATGCGAATTGAAATACGCCCAATTAAAGCTTATTCGTCTTCTTTCTACGCATATGGAAGCAAAAAGATTCTTTTTTTAAATTTTGGTCTCATTACATACACTTTGTGATTTCTGGGTCAATGTCGCAATAACACCAAAGAACACAACTTGAAATAGCGAAACCCAAAAGTCTTCTTTCTAAGTAGATTTAACCCAAACCAACCTCTTTTGCTTTGATTACGCTTATTACACTCTGCTTATATTTGTGCGTGAATGAACATCGAAGGAACAATCAAAGCTTATTCGTCCTCTTTCTTTTGAGATGGAACCAAAGCTCCTATGCTTAATTTGGGCTGATAACCAACATTTCACTTTGCGATTTTGGGGTGTTTGTGCATTCTAACCCCAAAAACACCAATTGGAAATAAGCCCAATCAGAGCTTTATCGTCTTCTTTTTCTGCAGATGGAACCCAAAACACCTTTTTGATTTGGTTACGGGTGATTCTGGTGCACACCCAAAAAACGCCATGCGAATTGAAATACGCCCAATTAAAGCTTATTCGTCTTCTTTCTACGCATATGGAAGCAAAAAGATTCTTTTTTTAAATTTTGGTCTCATTACATACACTTTGTGATTTCTGGGTCAATGTCGCAATAACACCAAAGAACACAACTTGAAATAGCGAAACCCAAAAGTCTTCTTTCTAAGTAGATTTAACCCAAACCAACCTCTTTTGCTTTGATTACGCTTATTACACTCTGCTTATATTTGTGCGTGAATGAACATCGAAGGAACAATCAAAGCTTATACGTCCTCTTTCTTTTGAGATGGAACCAAAGCTCCTATGCTTAATTTGGACTGATAACCAACATTTCACTTTGTGATTTTTGGGTGAATGTGCATTCTAACCCCAAAAACACCAATTGGAAATAAGCCCAATCAGAGCTTTATCGTCTTCTTTTTCTGCAGATGCAACCCAAAACACCTTTTTGATTTGGTTACGGGTGATTCTGGTGCACACCCAAAAAACACCATGCGAATTGAAATACGCCCAATCAAAGCTTATTCGTCTTCTTTCTACGCATATGGAAGCAAAAAGACGCTTTTTTAAAATTTTGGTCTAATTACATAAACTTTGTGATTTCTGGCTCAATGTCGCAATAACACCAAAGAACATAACTTGAAATAGCGAAACCCAAAAGTCTTCTTTCTAAGTAGATTTAACCCAAAACAACCTCTTTTGCTTTGATTACGCTTATTACACTCTGCTTATATATGTGCGTGAATGAACATCGAACGAACAATCAAAGCTTATTCGTCCTCTTTCTTTTGAGATGGAACCAAAGCTCCTATGCTTAATTTGGGCTGATAACCAACATTTCACTTTGTGATTTTTGGGTGAATGTGCATTCTAACCCCAAAAACACCAATTGGAAATAAGCCCAATCAGAGCTTTATCGTCTTCTTTTTCTGCAGATGGAATCCAAAACACCTTTTTGATTTGGTTACGGGTGATTCTGGTGCACACCCAAAAAACGCCATGCGAATTGAAATACGCCCAATTAAAGCTTATTCGTCTTCTTTCTACGCATATGGAAGCAAAAAGATTCTTTTTTTTAAATTTTGGTCTCATTACATACACTTTGTGATTTCTGGCTCAATGTCGCTGTCAGGGGTTCAGGAGCAGAGGCAAAGCAGAGTGAGCAAATCGAAAGTGAGGAGGAGGAGTACGAAGGGGGAGCAGGCAGTGACAGTGGGCAGAGTCAATCCACAAGCCTCTCTAGCGAATCGGAGGACTCACAGAAGGGAGCACCGATGGCCAGAGCGAGGGGGGTTCCAGGGGGGAAGCCCCAGGAGGGAGGGGCCAGCGGGGAGTCCCTGAGCAGCAGTTGGAAATCAGGACCAGCTTCTCCACCAGAGCGCAGTGGGGAAGGGGAGTCCCAGGAGTCGGGACCAGTGTTCTCATCTCCAGCGGGAGGAGAGGAGTCAGGCTTGGCAACGCCCACATCAGGGAGCGGGGAAACGGTCAAAAGGAAAGTTACCGGCTGGGCGCGCGCGCCAAGTTCAAATGTACAGGAGAGCGGCACAGCAGGGAGTCCTGACAGGGAGCCAGGTCCTAAAGCCCGCCGAAAGGAAGGGCGAGACTCAGGGGGGTCAGCGTCAGAGGAATCCAGGAAGGAGGTAAGATCAGAGGGCAGAAGGACCCAGAGGAGAAAAGAACAGCGTAGGAGGTGGAGCAAGGCTAGAATCTTAAACTGGTGTGGGTTCAGCAGCGAGTCAGAGGGAACTTAGCCGGTCTAGCGTCAAGACGTGGGTCTGCGCGCCCAGAGCTTGGAAATGGAAACTAAACTTCAATAAAGACTTTTGTATATGACATCCACTGGGCGCTGGTCCTCTGTGAGCTGGGACCAGGCGGCAGGCCTGACAGTAAGTTCCCTCTCACCTTTTTTCACCAATTTTACAACCTCGTGGCGTGTGGGAAAGCAGCGGGGGGTGAAGATTGGTGCTTCGCGAGCTCACGAAAAACAGGGAAATGACTACCGAAGAGAAGATAGCGAGTCTGCAAAACGCAGTGACGCAGCTGACCGCAGAAATTGCAGCGTCCAGAAAGAAGGAACAGGAAGCAGCTGCTGCCTACCAGGATCTGCAAACCAGGTTTGAAAAGCTCACTACACAGAGGCTACCAGCCACCAGACCAGAAGGGATTGGGCTGGGGAATAGAGGAGGGAGCCTTGTGTCCCATTTCAATGGGGACCTGCAGGAGTATCCTAACTTCAGAGCAGATGTAATATATGCCCTGCAGCTGCTAGACCAGGACTTCAAAAATGAGGAGGAGAGAGTGGGATTTATTGTTTCGCATTTGCGGGGAGAGGCGAAATCGTGGCTGCGGAATCTCTGGAGAGATAAGGATCCAGCCCTCCATGATGCAGTTGCCTTCGTTAAAGCGATGGATGCGTGTTTTTTGTCTGAGATTGATGTTGACATCGCCAGGAGACAGATTCATGGGCTAAAGCAAGGGAGAGCTACGGTCCGGCAGTATCATTCACGCTTTTTCGCATTGATTAATTCACTGGGGTGGGAGAAAGACTCAGCTGCCGTCAAAGACCTGTTCTGGGAGGGGCTGAATGGAGCTGTGAAGGACGAGATTGCAAGGGGGGAGAGACCCCAAACCACCAAAGAGGTTGTGGAGAGGGCTCTTACGATTGGAGTGAGGCTGGAAGGACGCCCTTGGGAAAAAGAGGAAGGGCATTGGGGACGCACACCAGCGAAAGCACCACCCCTCTTTCCCAAGGAAGCGGCGCGAGCTAGATCCCTGCCTCCAATGGGAGGGGGAGAAGAGCCGATGGAGATAGGTGGTGCTAAGGCTCAGTCCACAGCTGGAGTCCTAACGCCGAGAGCAGCCAAAATGAAGCCTCCTAGAGGGACCAGGAAGTGCTACATCTGCGACAGTGCTCAGCACATGGCAAAAGAGTGTCCCCAGCGGTTTCACAAGCACACTGCAGCAGCAGCGACAGTAACAGAAGCAGTGCAGCAAAGAGAATCGCAGCAGGAAAACTCCACTGTCTGGCTGGAAATGGAGCCTCTGGGGGCCAGCCAGACAAATCAGTGAAGCAATCCCCAGGGACATTGCAGCCCACGGACCCCCTCCCGCCCAAACCAGTGGTGCAGCTCACCGCATCCCTTCAACTTCCCAATGGGCTCACTGTGGAAATTCCCATTACCATTGATTCTGGGAGCAATGCAGATTTTATAGGCATGGAGTTCGTCCAGCAACATGACATAGCCCTTCTGCCAGCGACGGTACCTCTGAACGTCGTCACGGTGGACGGCAGAGAGCTACTGGGAGGGCAAGTGCTGCAGCAGACGCCGCCTATGGTGATGCGTATTGGTAATCACCGCGAAGTCATCAGCTTCAACGTCACCAGACTGTCGGACACGCCCATAGTGTTGGGCATGAGTTGGCTGGATAGGCACAGCCCGGCGTTAGCTTGGTACCAGCGTCAACTAACCTTCGGCTCCTCCTACTGCGCAGAACACTGCATCCTGGCTGACTTGGAAGGTGAGGGGCATGAGGATGGACCACAGCTAAACTTCGGCATGTTGCAAGCAGTACCCAACAAGTACAAAGAGTTTTTGGAGGTCTTCTGCGAGAAGGAGGCGGACAAGCTGCCGCCCCACAGACCCTACGACTGCAAGATTGACCTCCTGCCGGGGGCGACGCTGCCGACGGGGAAACTGTACTCCATGTCTGAAGATGAATTGCAAGAACTCAGAGAGTTCATAGAGCACAACTTGAAGCGGGGATTCATCAGGGAGTCCAAGGCGGCAGGGGGCAGTCCCGTGTTCTTTGTAAAGAAGCGGGACACGCCCCAGAAGAGGTTGATCGTGGACTTTCGCGTCTTGAACCAGAAAACCAAGCCCTCAGCCTTCCCTATGCCCAAGATCGATGACCTGCTGGCGACGGTGAGGAAGGGTCGCATCTTTACCAAATTGGATCTGCGCGGAGCGTACAATCTCATTCGCGTGAGGGAAGGCGACGAGTGGAAAACGACCATGTTTACGCCGCTGGGAACTTATGAATATAGAGTTATGCCTTTTGGATTGAAAAATGGTTCCCACTGTTTTCAAGCCTTCATGCATCATGTCTTGGCGGGTCTCCTCTACAAGAAGTGCGTATGCTTCCTGGACGACATTCTGATCTTCTCAGAGTCGCAAGAGGCTCACGAGAGAGATGTCAGGGAAGTTCTGCAGAGGCTGCGGGAGCACAGGCTGTACGCCAAGCTGGAGAAGTGCCAGTTCGACAAGACGGAGGTGGATTTCCTAGGCTACAAACTGTCCGACAAGGGACTGGCCATGGACGGTGCCAAGGTACGAGCAGTGCTGGACTGGAAGAGCCCACGCAATAGGAAGGAAGTCCAGAGGTTTGTCGGCTTTGCCAACTTTTATCGCAAATTCATCAAAGGTTTCGCCATGCAGACAGCGGCCATCACCGACACCCTCAGTTCCAAGAAGAAGAAGTTCATCTGGACGGAGCAGGCGGAGCAGTCCTTTCAGAAGCTCAAGCAGCTCTTCGCTTCCGAGGAAAACCTGCTACACGTGAACCCCAGCAGGCCCATGAGAGTGGAGACGGACGCCTCAGACAGGGCCGTGGGAGCCGTTCTGTTGCAGCAAGACCAACAGGGGGACTGGAAGCCGTGCGCTTTTTACTCCAGAAAACTCAGCAAAGCGGAGCAGAACTACACCATCTGGGACAGGGAGTTGCTGGCCATACATGCAGCCTTCAAGGCGTGGCGGCACTTTCTTGTCGGAGCCAAACACACGGTGCAGGTCCGCACAGACCATAAGAACTTGGAGTATTGGCGCACGGCGAGGTTCCTGAACCAGCGACACATCCGCTGGGCGGAGTTTTTTGCAGACTTCGACTTCAGAATTGAGTACATCCCAGGAGACAGCAACGTCTTGGCGGACGCGCTGTCCAGGAAACCGCAGTATCTGGAAGCAGAGGCACCAGCGGCGGCCAAGCACATTTTCACACCACAGGCGTGGGCATGCGCGTCAGCCACGGTGGACCTGGACGCGGTACGCCGCGCGCTGCAAACGGACTCTTTCGCCCGGGCCAAAATGGAGGAGCTGCGCAGCGGCACGGCAAGGGACGACGAATTCCAAGTACGTGACGGCCTGCTCCTCCGCAAGGGAGTCCTCTATGTACCAGGAGACAGCCTCCGTGCGAAGGTACTGCAACAGCTGCACGACGCGCCCAGCGCCGGGCACTTCGGCAAGGAGAAGACGGTGGAATTAGTGGCCAGAGACTTTTGGTGGCCTAAGATGCGGGGGGATGTAGCGGACTACGTCAATAGGTGCGACACCTGTCAGAGGGCCAAGCCTGTACACCAGCCGCCGGCGGGCCTGTTGGAACCGCTACAGACGCCGTTCGAACCGTGGGAGAGGGTGGCACTGGACTTTGTCACGGATCTGCCTAGCTCGAGGGGCAAGACAGCAGTACTCGTGGTAGTAGATCTGTTCACCAAGATGGCCCACTTCATTCCTTGCGCGAAGGTGGCCACGGCCGAGCAGACCGCTAAGATGTTTATAGACCACGTGTTCAAGGTGCACGGCCTACCACGGTCTATTTTGTCCGACAGGGGGCGCCAGTTCATCTCCAACTTCTGGCAAAAGCTGATGGGTTTCCTGAACGTCAAAGTCAGCCTGGCGTCGGCGAGACACCCGCAGACTAATGGGCAGGCGGAGAGGGTCAACGCCATCATGCAGCAGTACCTGAGATGTTACGCGAACCAGCAGCCCTCGACCTGGGTGGACTATCTACCGTTGGCCGAGTTTGCCTACAACAACACGAAGCATGCGTCCACGGGGGTGACACCGTTTTTCGCCAACAACGGGCGGCATCCCAGAACCTTCCCGGGGTTGGACACAGTGAGGGAGGGGGAGCCGCAGGGAGCAGAGGCCGTGGCAGCGGAGTTGCAGGAGATCCACGAGCAGCTCAGGAGGCAGTTAGAGATGGCGAAACAGGCTTACAAAGTGCAGGCAGACCGACACAGGAGGGTTGGGGAAGACATCCAGGTGGGAGACTGGGTCTGGTTAGCAGCCCAGGCAGTTCCAGCCAGATCGCTGGCCAAGAAGAAGCTAGGGCACAAGCAGCTAGGGCCTTACCAAGTAGAGGCGCAGATCAACCCAGTGGCCTTTCGGTTGACACTCCCGGAGGGGTCCAGAATGCACCCGGTCTTTCATAGATCAGTGCTCACACCCTACAGAGAGCCCCACAGGTTTCAGGCACCAGGGACGGCGCCAGACCCGCTCAGGGAAGCGCCCAAAAAGGGGGGGTCGCCGAGAGGGGAGCCACTTAATGAAGCCACGGAGATTTTAGACTCAAGGTGGGGGGAGGACGGGATTGAATATCTTCTCGCCACAGAGGATACCCCGGCCAGCACCAACAGGTGGGTGCCGGATTACGCGGTGGAGGAGCAGTGGCTCAAGGAAGAATTCCATACGCTTTTCCCACACAAACCCATGCCGGCGGGCTTTTTCGACGACTGTCTGTTCACACCCACCCTTTCAGCCAGCACCTTCAGGGGTTTCTCTTCAGCGGAGGACTCGGTTCCGGGAGGCAGTTCCCCAGAGGGATCGCTCTCGGGTTTTGGCACGGGGGGATCTTATTGGTGGGAGGACCAACCTGAAGTGGGCTGGCGCAGAGACAGGCCGAAGGGACCCGGGGAGGTGGAGTCCCCGCAGGCGACAGGGGGAGAAGGGGTCTTGGGTGATTTGGGGGCAGACTCAGATTTCGAACACACCGCTCAGGAGATGGAAGCGGAGGAGATCGCCGTCGACGAGCCCTTGGGGGACTTCCCAGACTTATCCCGATGGCTGCATGCCTCGGGGGACGAACTGTATCCTGGACTCACCCCCACAACACTGGAGCACCCGGAACCCGCACCGAAAGAGGGGGAGGGGGGAAGGGGGGGCTTCGAGGGGGGGATGGATGTCAGGGGTTCAGGAGCAGAGGCAAAGCAGAGTGAGCAAATCGAAAGTGAGGAGGAGGAGTACGAAGGGGGAGCAGGCAGTGACAGTGGGCAGAGTCAATCCACAAGCCTCTCTAGCGAATCGGAGGACTCACAGAAGGGAGCACCGATGGCCAGAGCGAGGGGGGTTCCAGGGGGGAAGCCCCAGGAGGGAGGGGCCAGCGGGGAGTCCCTGAGCAGCAGTTGGAAATCAGGACCAGCTTCTCCACCAGAGCGCAGTGGGGAAGGGGAGTCCCAGGAGTCGGGACCAGTGTTCTCATCTCCAGCGGGAGGAGAGGAGTCAGGCTTGGCAACGCCCACATCAGGGAGCGGGGAAACGGTCAAAAGGAAAGTTACCGGCTGGGCGCGCGCGCCAAGTTCAAATGTACAGGAGAGCGGCACAGCAGGGAGTCCTGACAGGGAGCCAGGTCCTAAAGCCCGCCGAAAGGAAGGGCGAGACTCAGGGGGGTCAGCGTCAGAGGAATCCAGGAAGGAGGTAAGATCAGAGGGCAGAAGGACCCAGAGGAGAAAAGAACAGCGTAGGAGGTGGAGCAAGGCTAGAATCTTAAACTGGTGTGGGTTCAGCAGCGAGTCAGAGGGAACTTAGCCGGTCTAGCGTCAAGACGTGGGTCTGCGCGCCCAGAGCTTGGAAATGGAAACTAAACTTCAATAAAGACTTTTGTATATGACATCCACTGGGCGCTGGTCCTCTGTGAGCTGGGACCAGGCGGCAGGCCTGACAGTCGCAATAACACCAAAGAACACAACTTGAAATAGCGAAACCCAAAAGTGTTCTTTCTAAGTAGATTTAACCCAAAACAACCTCTTTTGCTTTGATTACGCTTATTACACTCTGCTTATATTTGTGCGTGAATGAACATCGAAGGAACAATCAAAGCTTATACGTCCTCTTTCTTTTGAGATGGAACCAAAGCTCCTATGCTTAATTTGGGCTGATAACCAACATTTCACTTTGTGATTTTTGGGTGAATGTGCATTCTAACCCCAAAAACACCAATTGGAAATAAGCCCAATCAGAGCTTTATCGTCTTCTTTTTCTGCAGATGGAACCCAAAACACCTTTTTGATTTGGTTACGGGTGATTCTGGTGCACACCCAAAAAACACCATGCGAATTGAAATACGCCCAATCAAAGTTTATTCTTCTTCTTTCTACGCATATGGAAGCAAAAAGACGCTTTTTAAAAATTTTGGTCTAATTACATAAACTTTGCGATTTCTGGGTCAATGTCGCAATAACACCAAAGAACACAACTTGAAATAGCGAAACCCAAAAGTCTTCTTTCTAAGTAGATTTAACCCAAAACAACCTCTTTTGCTTTGATTACGCTTATTACACTCTGCTTATATTTGTGCGTGAATGAACATCGAAGGAACAATCAAAGCTTATTCGTCCTCTTTCTTTTGAGATGGAACCAAAGCTCCTATGCTTAATTTGGGCTGATAACCAACATTTCACTTTGCGATTTTGGGGTGTTTGTGCATTCTAACCCCAAAAACACCAATTGGAAATAAGCCCAATCAGAGCTTTATCGTCTTCTTTTTCTGCAGATGGAACCCAAAACACCTTTTTGATTTGGTTACGGGTGATTCTGGTGCACACCCAAAAAACGCCATGCGAATTGAAATACGCCCAATTAAAGCTTATTCGTCTTCTTTCTACGCATATGGAAGCAAAAAGATTCTTTTTTTAAATTTTGGTCTCATTACATACACTTTGTGATTTCTGGGTCAATGTCGCAATAACACCAAAGAACACAACTTGAAATAGCGAAACCCAAAAGTCTTCTTTCTAAGTAGATTTAACCCAAACCAACCTCTTTTGCTTTGATTACGCTTATTACACTCTGCTTATATTTGTGCGTGAATGAACATCGAAGGAACAATCAAAGCTTATTCGTCCTCTTTCTTTTGAGATGGAACCAAAGCTCCTATGCTTAATTTGGGCTGATAACCAACATTTCACTTTGCGATTTTGGGGTGAATGTGCATTCTAACCCCAAAAACACCAATTGGAAATAAGCCCAATCAGAGCTTTATCGTCTTCTTTTTCTGCAGATGGAACCCAAAACACCTTTTTGATTTGGTTACGGGTGATTCTGGTGCACACCCAAAAAACGCCATGCGAATTGAAATACGCCCAATTAAAGCTTATTCGTCTTCTTTCTACGCATATGGAAGCAAAAAGATTCTTTTTTTAAATTTTGGTCTCATTACATACACTTTGTGATTTCTGGGTCAATGTCGCAATAACACCAAAGAACACAACTTGAAATAGCGAAACCCAAAAGTCTTCTTTCTAAGTAGATTTAACCCAAACCAACCTCTTTTGCTTTGATTACGCTTATTACACTCTGCTTATATTTGTGCGTGAATGAACATCGAAGGAACAATCAAAGCTTATACGTCCTCTTTCTTTTGAGATGGAACCAAAGCTCCTATGCTTAATTTGGGCTGATAACCAACATTTCACTTTGTGATTTTTGGGTGAATGTGCATTCTAACCCCAAAAACACCAATTGGAAATAAGCCCAATCAGAGCTTTATCGTCTTCTTTTTCTGCAGATGCAACCCAAAACACCTTTTTGATTTGGTTACGGGTGATTCTGGTGCACACCCAAAAAACACCATGCGAATTGAAATACGCCCAATCAAAGCTTATTCGTCTTCTTTCTACGCATATGGAAGCAAAAAGACGCTTTTTTAAAATTTTGGTCTAATTACATAAACTTTGTGATTTCTGGCTCAATGTCGCAATAACACCAAAGAACATAACTTGAAATAGCGAAACCCAAAAGTCTTCTTTCTAAGTAGATTTAACCCAAAACAACCTCTTTTGCTTTGATTACGCTTATTACACTCTGCTTATATATGTGCGTGAATGAACATCGAACGAACAATCAAAGCTTATTCGTCCTCTTTCTTTTGAGATGGAACCAAAGCTCCTATGCTTAATTTGGGCTGATAACCAACATTTCACTTTGTGATTTTTGGGTGAATGTGCATTCTAACCCCAAAAACACCAATTGGAAATAAGCCCAATCAGAGCTTTATCGTCTTCTTTTTCTGCAGATGGAATCCAAAACACCTTTTTGATTTGGTTACGGGTGATTCTGGTGCACACCCAAAAAACGCCATGCGAATTGAAATACGCCCAATTAAAGCTTATTCGTCTTCTTTCTACGCATATGGAAGCAAAAAGATTCTTTTTTTTAAATTTTGGTCTCATTACATACACTTTGTGATTTCTGGCTCAATGTCGCAATAACACCAAAGAACACAACTTGAAATAGCGAAACCCAAAAGTGTTCTTTCTAAGTAGATTTAACCCAAAACAACCTCTTTTGCTTTGATTACGCTTATTACACTCTGCTTATATTTGTGCGTGAATGAACATCGAAGGAACAAAGCTTATACGTCCTCTTTCTTTTGAGATGGAACCAAAGCTCCTATGCTTAATTTGGGCTGATAACCAACATTTCACTTTGTGATTTTTGGGTGAATGTGCATTCTAACCCCAAAAACACCAATTGGAAATAAGCCCAATCAGAGCTTTATCGTCTTCTTTTTCTGCAGATGGAACCCAAAACACCTTTTTGATTTGGTTACGGGTGATTCTGGTGCACACCCAAAAAACACCATGCGAATTGAAATACGCCCAATCAAAGTTTATTCTTCTTCTTTCTACGCATATGGAAGCAAAAAGACGCTTTTTAAAAATTTTGGTCTAATTACATAAACTTTGCGATTTCTGGGTCAATGTCGCAATAACACCAAAGAACACAACTTGAAATAGCGAAACCCAAAAGTCTTCTTTCTAAGTACATTTAACCCAAAACAACCTCTTTTGCTTTGATTACGCTTATTACACTCTGCTTATATTTGTGCGTGAATGAACATCGAAGGAACAATCAAAGCTTATTCGTCCTCTTTCTTTTGAGATGGAACCAAAGCTCCTATGCTTAATTTGGGCTGATAACCAACATTTCACTTTGCGATTTTGGGGTGTTTGTGCATTCTAACCCCAAAAACACCAATTGGAAATAAGCCCAATCAGAGCTTTATCGTCTTCTTTTTCTGCAGATGGAACCCAAAACACCTTTTTGATTTGGTTACGGGTGATTCTGGTGCACACCCAAAAAACGCCATGCGAATTGAAATACGCCCAATTAAAGCTTATTCGTCTTCTTTCTACGCATATGGAAGCAAAAAGATTCTTTTTTTAAATTTTGGTCTAATTACATACACTTTGTGATTTCTGGGTCAATGTCGCAATAACACCAAAGAACACAACTTGAAATAGCGAAACCCAAAAGTCTTCTTTCTAAGTAGATTTAACCCAAACCAACCTCTTTTGCTTTGATTACGCTTATTACACTCTGCTTATATATGTGCGTGAATGAACATCGAAGGAACAATCAAAGCTTATTCGTCCTCTTTCTATTGAGATGGAACCAAAGCTCCTATGCTTAATTTGGGCTGATAACCAACATTTCACTTTGCGATTTTTGGGTGTTTGTGCATTCTAACCCCCAAAACACCAATTGGAAATAAGCCCAATCAGAGCTTTATCGTCTTCTTTTTCTGCAGAAGGAACCCAAAACACCTTTTTGATTTGGTTACGGGTGATTCTGGTGCACACCCAAAAAACGCCATGCGAATTGAAATACGCCCAATTAAAGCTTATTCGTCTTCTTTCTACGCATATGGAAGCAAAAAGATTCTTTTTTTAAATTTTGGTCTCATTACATACACTTTGTGATTTCTGGCTCAATGTCGCAATAACACCAAAGAACACAACTTGAAATAGCGAAACCCAAAAGTGTTCTTTCTAAGTAGATTTAACCCAAAACAACCTCTTTTGCTTTGATTACGCTTATTACACTCTGCTTATATTTGTGCGTGAATGAACATCGAAGGAACAATCAAAGCTTATACGTCCTCTTTCTTTTGAGATGGAACCAAAGCTCCTATGCTTAATTTGGGCTGATAACCAACATTTCACTTTGTGATTTTTGGGTGAATGTGCATTCTAACCCCAAAAACACCAATTGGAAATAAGCCCAATCAGAGCTTTATATTCTTTTTCTCCAGAAGGAACCCAAAACACCTTTTTGATTTGGTTACGGGTGATTCTGGTGCACACCCAAAAAACACCATGCGAATTGAAATACGCCCAATCAAAGTTTATTCTTCTTCTTTCTACGCATATGGAAGCAAAAAGACGCTTTTTTAAAATTTTGGTCTAATTACATAAACTTTGCGATTTCTGGGTCAATGTCGCAATAACACCAAAGAACACAACTTGAAATAGCGAAACCCAAAAGTCTTCTTTCTAAGTACATTTAACCCAAAACAACCTCTTTTGCTTTGATTACGCTTATTACACTCTGCTTATATTTGTGCGTGAATGAACATCGAAGGAACAATCAAAGCTTATTCGTCCTCTTTCTGTTGAGATGGAACCAAAGCTCCTATGCTTAATTTGGGCTGATAACCAACATTTCACTTTGCGATTTTTGGGTGTTTGTGCATTCTAACCCCAAAAACACCAATTGGAAATAAGCCCAATCAGAGCTTTATCGTCTTCTTTTTCTGCAGAAGGAACCCAAAACACCTTTTTGATTTGGTTACGGGTGATTCTGGTGCACACCCAAAAAACACCATGCGAATTGAAATATGCCCAATCAAAGCTTATTCGTCTTCTTTCTACGCATATGGAAGCAAAAAGATTCTTTTTTTTAAATTTTGGTCTCATTACATACACTTTGTGATTTCTGGCTCAATGTCGCAATAACACCAAAGAACACAACTTGAAATAGCGAAACCCAAAAGTCTTCTTTCTAAGTAGATTTAACCCAAAACAACCTCTTTTGCTTTGATTACGCTTATTACACTCTGCTTATATATGTGCGTGAATGAACATCGAAGGAACAATCAAAGCTTATTCGTCCTCTTTCTTTTGAGATGTAACCAAAGCTCCTATGCTTAATTTGGGCTGATAACCAACATTTCACTTTGTGATTTTTGGGTGAATGTGCATTCTAACCCCAAAAACACCAATTGGAAATAAGCCCAATCAGAGCTTTATATTCTTTTTCTGCAGAAGGAACCCAAAACACCTTTTTGATTTGGTTACGGGTGATTCTGGTGCACACCCAAAAAACGCCATGCGAATTGAAATACGCCCAATTAAAGCTTATTCGTCTTCTTTCTACGCATATGGAAGCAAAAAGATTCTTTTTTTAAATTTTGGTCTCATTACATACACTTTGTGATTTCTGGCTCAATGTCGCAATAACACCAAAGAACACAACTTGAAATAGCGAAACCCAAAAGTCTTCTTTCTAAGTAGATTTAACCCAAAACAACCTCTTTTGCTTTGATTACGCTTATTACACTCTGCTTATATTTGTGCGTGAATGAACATCCAAGGAACAATCAAAGCTTATACGTCCTCTTTCTTTTGAGATGGAACCAAAGCTCCTATGCTTAATTTGGGCTGATAACCAACATTTCACTTTGTGATTTTTGGGTGGATGTGCATTCTAACCCCAAAAACACCAATTGGAAATAAGCCCAATCAGAGCTTTATATTCTTTTTCTCCAGAAGGAACCCAAAACACCTTTTTGATTTGGTTACGGGTGATTCTGGTGCACACCCAAAAAACACCATGCGAATTGAAATACGCCCAATCAAAGTTTATTCTTCTTCTTTCTACGCATATGGAAGCAAAAAGACGCTTTTTTAAAATTTTGGTCTAATTACATAAACTTTGCGATTTCTGGGTCAATGTCGCAATAACACCAAAAAACACAACTTGAAATAGCGAAACCCAAAAGTCTTCTTTCTAAGTAGATTTAACCCAAAACAACCTCTTTTGCTTTGATTACGCTTATTACACTCTGCTTATATTTGTGCGTGAATGAACATCGAAGGAACAATCAAAGCTTATTCGTCCTCTTTCTATTGAGATGGAACCAAAGCTCCTATGCTTAATTTGGGCTGATAACCAACATTTCACTTTGCGATTTTGGGGTGTTTGTGCATTCTAACCCCAAAAACACCAATTGGAAATAAGCCCAATCAGAGCTTTATCGTCTTCTTTTTCTGCAGATGGAACCCAAAACACCTTTTTGATTTGGTTACGGGTGATTCTGGTGCACACCCAAAAAACGCCATGCGAATTGAAATACGCCCAATTAAAGCTTATTCGTCTTCTTTCTACGCATATGGAAGCAAAAAGATTCTTTTTTTAAATTTTGGTCTCATTACATACACTTTGTGATTTCTGGGTCAATGTCGCAATAACACCAAAGAACACAACTTGAAATAGCGAAACCCAAAAGTCTTCTTTCTAAGTAGATTTAACCCAAAACAACCTCTTTTGCTTTGATTACGCTTATTACACTCTGCTTATATTTGTGCGTGAATGAACATCGAAGGAACAATCAAAGCTTATACGTCCTCTTTCTTTTGAGATGGAACCAAAGCTCCTATGCTTAATTTGGGCTGATAACCAACATTTCACTTTGTGATTTTTGGGTGAATGTGCATTCTAACCCCAAAAACACCAATTGGAAATAAGCCCAATCAGAGCATTATATTCTTTTTCTGCAGAAGGAACCCAAAACACCTTTTTGATTTGGTTACGGGTGATTCTGGTGCACACCCAAAAAACACCATGCGAATTGAAATACGCCCAATCAAAGTTTATTCTTCTTCTTTCTACGCATATGGAAGCAAAAAGACGCTTTTTTAAAATTTTGGTCTAATTACATAAACTTTGCGATTTCTGGGTCAATGTCGCAATAACACCAAAGAACACAACTTGAAATAGCGAAACCCAAAAGTCTTCTTTCTAAGTAGATTTAACCCAAAACAACCTCTTTTGCTTTGATTACGCTTATTACACTCTGCTTATATATGTGCGTGAATGAACATCGAAGGAACAATCAAAGCTTATTCGTCCTCTTTCTTTTGAGATGGAACCAAAGCTCCTATGCTTAATTTGGGCTGATAACCAACATTTCACTTTGTGATTTTTGGGTGAATGTGCATTCTAACCCCAAAAACACCAATTGGAAATAAGCCCAATGAGAGCTTTATCGTCTTCTTTTTCTGCAGATGGAACCCAAAACACCTTTTTGATTTGGTTACGGGTGATTCTGGTGCACACCCAAAAAACGCCATGCGAATTGAAATACGCCCAATTAAAGCTTATTCGTCTTCTTTCTACGCATATGGAAGCAAAAAGATTCTTTTTTTAAATTTTGGTCTCATTACATACACTTTGTGATTTCTGGCTCAATGTCGCAATAACACCAAAGAACACAACTTGAAATAGCGAAACCCAAAAGTCTTCTTTCTAAGTAGATTTAACCCAAAACAACCTCTTTTGCTTTGATTACGCTTATTACACTCTGCTTATATATGTGCGTGAATGAACATCGAAGGAACAATCAAAGCTTATTCGTCCTCTTTCTTTTGAGATGGAACCAAAGCTCCTATGCTTAATTTGGGCTGATAACCAACATTTCACTTTGTGATTTTTGGGTGAATGTGCATTCTAACCCCAAAAACACCAATTGGAAATAAGCCCAATCAGAGCTTTATCGTCTTCTTTTTCTGCAGATGGAACCCAAAACACCTTTTTGATTTGGTTACGGGTGATTCTGGTGCACACCCAAAAAACACCATGCGAATTGAAATACGCCCAATCAAAGTTTATTCTTCTTCTTTCTACGCATATGGAAGCAAAAAGACGCTTTTATAAAATTTTGGTCTAATTACATAAACTTTGCGATTTCTGGGTCAATGTCGCAATAACACCAAAGAACACAACTTGAAATAGCGAAACCCAAAAGTCTTCTTTCTAAGTAGATTTAACCCAAAACAACCCCTTTTGTTTTGATTACGCTTATTACACTCTGCTTATATATGTGCGTGAATGAACATCGAAGGAACAATCAAAGCTTATACGTCCTCTTTCTTTTGAGATGGAACCAAAGCTCCTATGCTTAATTTGGGCTGATAACCAACATTTCACTTTGTGATTTTTGGGTGTTTGTGCATTCTAACCCCAAAAACACCAATTGGAAATAAGCCCAATCAGAGCTTTATCGTCTTCTTTTTCTGCAGAAGGAACCCAAAACACCTTTTTGATTTGGTTACGGGTGATTCTGGTGCACACCCAAAAAACACCATGCGAATTGAAATACGCCCAATCAAAGTTTATTCGTCTTCTTTCTACGCATATGGAAGCAAAAAGACGCTTTTTTAAAATTTTGGTCTAATTACATAAACTTTGCGATTTCTGGGTCAATGTCGCAATAACACCAAAGAACACAACTTGAAATAGCGAAACCCAAAAGTCTTCTTTCTAAGTAGATTTAACCCAAAACAACCCCTTTTGTTTTGATTACGCTTATTACACTCTGCTTATATATGTGCGTGAATGAACATCGAAGGAACAATCAAAGCTTATACGTCCTCTTTCTTTTGAGATGGAACCAAAGCTCCTATGCTTAATTTGGGCTGATAACCAACATTTCACTTTGTGATTTTTGGGTGTTTGTGCATTCTAACCCCAAAAACACCAATTGGAAATAAGCCCAATCAGAGCTTTATCGTCTTCTTTTTCTGCAGAAGGAACCCAAAACACCTTTTTGATTTGGTTACGGGTGATTCTGGTGCACACCCAAAAAACACCATGCGAATTGAAATATGCCCAATCAAAGTTTATTCGTCTTCTTTCTACGCATATGGAAGCAAAAAGATTCTTTTTTTAAATTTTGGTCTCATTACATACACTTTGTGATTTCTGGGTCAATGTCGCAATAACACCAAAGAACACAACTTGAAATAGCGAAACCCAAAAGTCTTCTTTCTAAGTAGATTTAACCCAAAACAACCTCTTTTGCTTTGATTACGCTTATTACACTCTGCTTATATATGTGCGTGAATGAACATCGAAGGAACAATCAAAGCTTATTCGTCCTCTTTCTTTTGAGATGGAACCAAAGCTCCTATGCTTAATTTGGGCTGATAACCAACATTTCACTTTGTGATTTTTGGGTGTTTGTGCATTCTAACCCCAAAAACACCAATTGGAAATAAGCCCAATCAGAGCTTTATCGTCTTCTTTTTCTGCAGAAGGAACCCAAAACACCTTTTTGATTTGGTTACGGGTGATTCTGGTGCACACCCAAAAAACACCATGCGAATTGAAATACGCCCAATCAAAGTTTATTCGTCTTCTTTCTACGCATATGGAAGCAAAAAGACGCTTTTTTTAAATTTTGGTCTAATTACATAAACTTTGCGATTTCTGGGTCAATGTCGCAATAACACCAAAGAACACAACTTGAAATAGCGAAACCCAAAAGTCTTCTTTCTAAGTAGATTTAACCCAAAACAACCTCTTTTGCTTTGATTACGCTTATTACACTCTGCTTATATATGTGCGTGAATGAACATCGAAGGAACAATCAAAGCTTATTCGTCCTCTTTCTTTTGAGATGGAACCAAAGCTCCTATGCTTAATTTGGGCTGATAACCAACATTTCACTTTGTGATTTTTGGGTGTATGTGCATTCTAACCCCAAAAACACCAATTGGAAATAAGCCCAATCAGAGCTTTATCGTCTTCTTTTTCTGCAGATGCAACCCAAAACACCTTTTTGATTTGGTTACGGGTGATTCTGGTGCACACCCAAAAAACACCATGCGAATTGAAATACGCCCAATCAAAGTTTATTCGTCTTCTTTCTACGCATATGGAAGCAAAAAGACGCTTTTTTAAAATTTTGGTCTAATTACATAAACTTTGCGATTTCTGGGTCAATGTCGCAATAACACCAAAGAACACAACTTGAAATAGCGAAACCCAAAAGTCTTCTTTCTAAGTAGATTTAACCCAAAACAACCTCTTTTGCTTTGATTACGCTTATTACACTCTGCTTATATTTGTGCGTGAATGAACATCGAAGGAACAATCAAAGCTTATTCGTCCTCTTTCTTTTGAGATGGAACCAAAGCTCCTATGCTTAATTTGGGCTGATAACCAACATTTCACTTTGTGATTTTTGGGTGTTTGTGCATTCTAACCCCCAAAACACCAATTGGAAATAAGCCCAATCAGAGCTTTATCGTCTTCTTTTTCTGCAGAAGGAACCCAAAACACCTTTTTGATTTGGTTACGGGTGATTCTGGTGCACACCCAAAAAACACCATGCGAATTGAAATACGCCCAATCAAAGTTTATTCGTCTTCTTTCTACGCATATGGAAGCAAAAAGACGCTTTTTTAAAATTTTGGTCTAATTACATAAACTTTGCGATTTCTGGGTCAATGTCGCAATAACACCAAAGAACATAACTTGAAATAGCGAAACCCAAAAGTCTTCTTTCTAAGTAGATTTAACCCAAAACAACCTCTTTTGCTTTGATTACGCTTATTACACTCTGCTTATATATGTGCGTGAATGAACATCGAAGGAACAATCAAAGCTTATTCGTCCTCTTTCTTTTGAGATGGAACCAAAGCTCCTATGCTTAATTTGGGCTGATAACCAACATTTCACTTTGTGATTTTTGGGTGTATGTGCATTCTAACCCCCAAAACACCAATTGGAAATAAGCCCAATCAGAGCTTTATCGTCTTCTTTTTCTGCAGATGCAACCCAAAACACCTTTTTGATTTGGTTACGGGTGATTCTGGTGCACACCCAAAAAACACCATGCGAATTGAAATACGCCCAATCAAAGTTTATTCGTCTTCTTTCTACGCATATGGAAGCAAAAAGACGCTTTTTTAAAATTTTGGTCTAATTACATAAACTTTGCGATTTCTGGGTCAATGTCGCAATAACACCAAAGAACACAACTTGAAATAGCGAAACCCAAAAGTCTTCTTTCTAAGTAGATTTAACCCAAAACAACCTCTTTTGCTTTGATTACGCTTATTACACTCTGCTTATATTTGTGCGTGAATGAACATCGAAGGAACAATCAAAGCTTATTCGTCCTCTTTCTTTTGAGATGGAACCAAAGCTCCTATGCTTAATTTGGGCTGATAACCAACATTTCACTTTGTGATTTTTGGGTGTTTGTGCATTCTAACCCCCAAAACACCAATTGGAAATAAGCCCAATCAGAGCTTTATCGTCTTCTTTTTCTGCAGAAGGAACCCAAAACACCTTTTTGATTTGGTTACGGGTGATTCTGGTGCACACCCAAAAAACACCATGCGAATTGAAATACGCCCAATCAAAGTTTATTCGTCTTCTTTCTACGCATATGGAAGCAAAAAGACGCTTTTTTAAAATTTTGGTCTAATTACATAAACTTTGTGATTTCTGGGTCAATGTCGCAATAACACCAAAGAACATAACTTGAAATAGCGAAACCCAAAAGTCTTCTTTCTAAGTAGATTTAACCCAAAACAACCTCTTTTGCTTTGATTACGCTTATTACACTCTGCTTATATATGTGCGTGAATGAACATCGAAGGAACAATCAAAGCTTATTCGTCCTCTTTCTATTGAGATGGAACCAAAGCTCCTATGCTTAATTTGGGCTGATAACCAACATTTCACTTTGCGATTTTAGGGTGTTTGTGCATTCTAACCCCAAAAACACCAATTGGAAATAAGCCCAATCAGAGCTTTATCGTCTTCTTTTTCTGCAGAAGGAACCCAAAACACCTTTTTGATTTGGTTACGGGTGATTCTGGTGCACACCCAAAAAACACCATGCGAATTGAAATATGCCCAATCAAAGCTTATTCGTCTTCTTTCTACGCATATGGAAGCAAAAAGATTCTTTTTTTAAATTTTGGTCTCATTACATACACTTTGTGATTTCTGGGTCAATGTCGCAATAACACCAAAGAACACAACTTGAAATAGCGAAACCCAAAAGTCTTCTTTCTAAGTAGATTTAACCCAAAACAACCTCTTTTGCTTTGATTACGCTTATTACACTCTGCTTATATATGTGCGTGAATGAACATCGAAGGAACAATCAAAGCTTATTCGTCCTCTTTCTTTTGAGATGGAACCAAAGCTCCTATGCTTAATTTGGGCTGATAACCAACATTTCACTTTGTGATTTTTGGGTGTTTGTGCATTCTAACCCCAAAAACACCAATTGGAAATAAGCCCAATCAGAGCTTTATCGTCTTCTTTTTCTGCAGATGGAACCCAAAACACCTTTTTGATTTGGTTACGGGTGATTCTGGTGCACACCCAAAAAACACCATGCGAATTGAAATACGCCCAATCAAAGTTTATTCGTCTTCTTTCTACGCATATGGAAGCAAAAAGACGCTTTTTTAAAATTTTGGTCTAATTACATAAACTTTGCGATTTCTGGCTCAATGTCGCAATAACACCAAAGAACACAACTTGAAATAGCGAAACCCAAAAGTCTTCTTTCTAAGTAGATTTAACCCAAAACAACCTCTTTTGCTTTGATTACGCTTATTACACTCTGCTTATATATGTGCGTGAATGAACATCGAAGGAACAATCAAAGCTTATTCGTCCTCTTTCTTTTGAGATGGAACCAAAGCTCCTATGCTTAATTTGGGCTGATAACCAACATTTCACTTTGTGATTTTTGGGTGTATGTGCATTCTAACCCCAAAAACACCAATTGGAAATAAGCCCAATCAGAGCTTTATCGTCTTCTTTTTCTGCAGATGCAACCCAAAACACCTTTTTGATTTGGTTACGGGTGATTCTGGTGCACACCCAAAAAACACCATGCGAATTGAAATACGCCCAATCAAAGTTTATTCGTCTTCTTTCTACGCATATGGAAGCAAAAAGACGCTTTTTTAAAATTTTGGTCTAATTACATAAACTTTGCGATTTCTGGGTCAATGTCGCAATAACACCAAAGAACACAACTTGAAATAGCGAAACCCAAAAGTCTTCTTTCTAAGTAGATTTAACCCAAAACAACCTCTTTTGCTTTGATTACGCTTATTACACTCTGCTTATATTTGTGCGTGAATGAACATCGAAGGAACAATCAAAGCTTATTCGTCCTCTTTCTTTTGAGATGGAACCAAAGCTCCTATGCTTAATTTGGGCTGATAACCAACATTTCACTTTGTGATTTTTGGGTGTTTGTGCATTCTAACCCCCAAAACACCAATTGGAAATAAGCCCAATCAGAGCTTTATCGTCTTCTTTTTCTGCAGAAGGAACCCAAAACACCTTTTTGATTTGGTTACGGGTGATTCTGGTGCACACCCAAAAAACACCATGCGAATTGAAATACGCCCAATCAAAGTTTATTCGTCTTCTTTCTACGCATATGGAAGCAAAAAGACGCTTTTTTAAAATTTTGGTCTAATTACATAAACTTTGTGATTTCTGGGTCAATGTCGCAATAACACCAAAGAACATAACTTGAAATAGCGAAACCCAAAAGTCTTCTTTCTAAGTAGATTTAACCCAAAACAACCTCTTTTGCTTTGATTACGCTTATTACACTCTGCTTATATATGTGCGTGAATGAACATCGAAGGAACAATCAAAGCTTATTCGTCCTCTTTCTATTGAGATGGAACCAAAGCTCCTATGCTTAATTTGGGCTGATAACCAACATTTCACTTTGTGATTTTTGGGTGAATGTGCATTCTAACCCCCAAAACACCAATTGGAAATAAGCCCAATCAGAGCTTTATATTCTTTTTCTGCAGAAGGAACCCAAAACACCTTTTTGATTTGGTTACGGGTGATTCTGGTGCACACCCAAAAAACACCATGCGAATTGAAATATGCCCAATCAAAGCTTATTCGTCTTCTTTCTACGCATATGGAAGCAAAAAGATTCTTTTTTTAAATTTTGGTCTCATTACATACACTTTGTGATTTCTGGCTCAATGTCGCAATAACACCAAAGAACACAACTTGAAACAGCGAAACCCAAAAGTCTTCTTTCTAAGTAGATTTAACTCAAAACAACCTCTTTTGCTTTGATTACGCTTATTACACTCTGCTTATATATGTGCGTGAATGAACATCGATGGAACAATCAAAGCTTATTCGTCCTCTTTCTTTTGAGATGGAACCAAAGCTCCTATGCTTAATTTGGGCTGATAACCAACATTTCACTTTGGCGGGCTGGGGGAGGCGTGGCCTTGGCATACTTAAGGCCAGGCACGCCCAGGGACCACCCTCTTCACTCCTGGCCAGCTGAGAGATTTCCACGGGCTTGGAAAGGGTAACACGCGCTTGCCGGGTCTCCCTTCTCTGTGCGGTTCATTTAAACCTCCTTGCTCTTTGGAGCCGATTCCTCCCCTCGCCTGCTGTCGCTTCGTGCGTCCTTCTCCCTTTAGCCTCCTTTAGCCCTCCTCCCCCCCCTTTTTGTCTGTCCTTTTAAAAAGCTAATCCTTGAATCCTTGTGTGCCGGAACCCTGTCTGCTTGGTGCTAGCGGTTTATTTTTCAGCTTCCTTTCTCACTCTCCCCCCGTTACCCCCTTACCTCTGCGGATCTCCGTGCTGGTTGCTATAGAAGCTTGTGGGCGTCACGTGGTGAAGGCTCAGAAGCCATTTTAGCTAAGGGCAGACCAGCAACCTCATCCACCCTCCGGCCGCCACTTTGAGGAGCCCTGTGGTGAAGGCTTGGTAGCCATTTCAACTGAGGGCAGCGACCACCCCCACCTTCCTACCGCCATTTTGAGATAGGGCAGAGTGCACTGGCCGCCATTTTGTGCAACCACGTGTGAGGACAGGGGCAGCCATTGTGTTTAAGGGCAAGGGCCTGGCAATTACTTTTGATCGTTAAATTCTTGCCTTCCTATTCCTCTGAACTTATAGATATTTTCATTGGGCATTGCAGCATCATTGGCTGCTGCCGGTTATCGAAGCACGGATCCTCATGGATCCTCACGCTTTTCGCACATTTATTTTCAATTTGAGGAGCGTTTGTAAGCTTTTCTTCCAGCGTTTGCAAGCAAACTCCTGGTGAACATCGCCATCTAGCGGTAGGAGTGATATTAGCAGCTTTATCGGAAGTGTTATTTTATGCCTTTAATTTGCCTGCAGCCTGTGATTGTTTGCTTATCAGGTTGCTTATTTGCCTAGTTATTTTGTTCCTTTAATTACCTAATTCTAAGTTAATTTATTCCTTTAATTCGGCAGCAGCCCGTGATTTAATTCCTAGTTATTGTGTTCCTTTAATTCGGCAGCAGTCTGTAATTGTGTGCTTATCAGGTCGCTTATTTGCCTAGTTATTTTGTTCCTTATATTACTTAATTCCTAGTTATTTTATTCCTTTAATTCGGCAGCAGCCTGTGGTTGTGTATTTAATTCCTAGTTATTGTGTTCCTTTAATTCGGCAGCAGCCTGTAATTGTGTGCTTATCAGGTCGCTTATTTGCCTAGTTATTTTGGGAAAAAGGTAAAAGGCGGATCTAGACGGATCCTTGTGAATTCATATGATTTTTTCATTCAAATTAAATAAAACCACCATGATACTGTAGACTATGTCTTACTCTGTAGACAGCATCAAAAAAATCATGCATCCACTATTTCATGGGGCCGCAGGGGCGCAAAAACATGTTTAAAAAACACGGATCCTCATGGACCCTCATGATTTTTGCACAAGACCAGCCCAAAGTCACCATCAGTTCAAACATCATGGCCAGGGGCACAGCATCCACCACAAAAATCACGAAGCCACGGCTTCCTGGCCATACCGTGGCCCAAAAACGTGGTTTTGAAGCACGGATCCTCATGGATCCTCACGCTTTTCGCATTAGGCCAACCCAAACTCACCGTCAAATCACATATCATAGCCAAGGGCACAGCCTACACCACAAAAAACTCGGATCCACGCCTGCCTGGCCATGCCGTGGCCGAAAAACGTGGTTTTGAATCACGGATCCTCATGGATCCTCACGCTTTTCGCATTGGGCCAACCCAAACTCACCGTCACATCACACGTCATAGCCAGGGGCACAGCCTGCACCACAAAAAACTCGGATCCACGGCTTCCTGGCCATACCGTGGCCCAAAAACGTGGTTTTGAATCACGGATCCTCATGGATCCTCACGCTTTTCGCATTGGGCCAACCCAAACTCACCGTCAGATCACACGTCATAGCCAGGGGCACAGCCTACACCACAAAAAACTCGGTTCCACGCCTGCCTGGCCATGCCGTGGCCCAAAAACGTGGTTTTGAATCACGGATCCTCATGGATCCTCACGCTTTTCGCATTGGGCCAACCCAAACTCAGCGTCAAATCACATATCATAGCCAGGGGCACAGCCTGCACCACAAAAAACTCGGATCCACGGCTTCCTGGCCATACCGTGGCCCAAAAAAGTGGTTTTGAAACACGGATCCTCATGGATCCTCACGCTTTTTGCACCAGATCAGCCCAAAGTCACCATCAGATCAAACATCATGGCCAGGGGCACAGCATCCACCACAAAAAACTCGGATCCACGCCTGCCTGGCCATGCCGTGGCCCAAAAACGTGGTTTTGAATCACGGATCCTCATGGATCCTCACGCTTTTCACATTGGGCCAACCCAAACTCACTGTCAAATCACATATCATGGCCAGGGGCACAGCATCCACCACAAAAATCACGGATCCGTGGCTTCCTGGCCATACCGTGGCCCAAAAACGTGGTTTTGAAGCATGGATCCTCATGGATCCTCATGCTTTTTGCATTGGGCCAACCCAAACTCACCGTCAAATCACACATCATGGCCAGGGGCGCAGCCTGCACCACAAAAATCACGGATCCACGGCTTCCTGGCAACACCATGGCCCAAAAACGTGGTTTCGAAGTACGGATCCTCATGGATCCTTATGCTTTTCACATTGGGCCAGCCCAAATTCACCGTCAGATCACACGTCATAGCCAGGGGCACAACCTGCACCACAAAAATCACGGATCCACGGTTTCCTGGCCATACTGTGGCCCAAAAACGTGGTTCCGAAGCATGGATCCTCATGGATCCTCATGCTTTTTGCACTAGATCAGCCCAAATTCCCTGTCAAATCACACATCATGTCCAGGGGCACAGCTTGCACCACAAAAATCACGGATCCACGGCTTCCTGGCAACACCATGGCCCAAAAACGTGGTTTCGAAGCACGGATCCTCATGGATCCTTATGCTTTTCACATTGGGCCAGCCCAAATTCACCGTCAGATCACACGTCATAGCCAGGGGCACAACCTGCACCACAAAAATCATGGATCCACGGCTTCCTGGCCATACTGTGGCCCAAAAACGTGGTTCCGAAGCATGGATCCTCATGGATCCTCACACTTTTCACATTGGGCCAACCCAAACGCCCCGTTAAATCGCACATCATGTGCAGGGGCACAGCCTGCACCATGAAAATCACGGATCCACGGCTTCCTGGCTACTCCGTGGTCCAAAAACGTGGTTTTGAATCACGGATCCTCATGTATCCTCACACTTTTCGCATTGGGCCAACCCAAATTCACCATCAGATAACACGTCATAGCCAGGGGCACAGCCTGCACCACAAAAATCATGGTTCCACGGCTTCCTGGCCATACCGTGGCCCAAAAACGTGGTTTCGAAGCATGGATCCTCATGGATCCTCACGCATTTTCCATTGGGCCAACCCAAACTCACCGTCAAATCACACATCATGTCCAGGGGCACAGCCTGGTAAAAGAAAATTAAATATGCTCAGAGTCCTGTAGTGATTTCATGCTCTTTATTGCAGCTTGTAAAACAGTGACTGAATTTCCCCCCAAACCTGAGGCTTTTATATACATTATTTACACAATGAGTCCCGTCTGACTGGCTGATTCTGCTTCCCTCCTGGAGCCTGATTGGTCTTTTCCTGCAAGCCATTCAGTTCTTGCATTCTAGGATCCTACTTGCCTATTGTTCTAGGATCCAAGCTTAGTACATAACAGGGAAGGAGCTAGACAAAGAATGATCCAAGAAGTCCTCAACGGCAGAACAGGCAGGTGATAACAAGCAGTGTGTTACAACGGCTCTGAAGGCGGATGAAGGCTGCAGCAGATAGGATCCACCAGTTCGTCGTGACTACTCATGCCATCAGAACAGAGCACTACTGCGAAGGCTGTGCGTTGGTCAGCATGCACTGATCTACACACATAAAACAAATTCACGCACAGGCATCTTCCAAAAACCCAACCCAACCCCCCCAAACCGTCCCCCCATGGCGATCACTAAATGGCCACGGGGGCAGGAATGTGAAGCCCCTAGTCATGAACTGACACATGGGCGGTGGATACAGATTCAGTCATTCTCACTCAAGGAATGAGGCAGTTGAGCAGCTCAGCAGCTGTATCCATGACTGAGCAGCCCCTTTTAGGATCCACTATGCTCACCCCGAAAAGGGGAAGGGGCTGGAACGGTGCCCTAAACATAGTATGCCTCCCTTTTCCCTTGACTGGATTACCGCGCCCAGGTGGAATCTCTTTTCCCATAGTTTGAATCCATTATTCTGCATCCTAGTCTCTAGAACAGCAGAAAACAAGCTTGCTCCCTCTTCAACATGACATCCCTTCAAATATTTAAACATGGCTATCATGTCACTCCTTAATCTTCTCTTCTCTAGATTAAACAAATCCAGCTCCCTAAGTCTCTCCTCATAGGGCTTGGATTCCAGACCTTTTACATTTTGGTCACCCTCCTCTGGACATGCTCCAACTTGACAATATCCTTCTTCAACTGGACACAGTATTTCAGGTGTGGTCTGACCAACCAGAATAGTGTGGTGGCATTCCTTCACTTGATCTAGACACTATACTCCTATTGATGCAGCCCAAAATTGCATTGGTGTTCTTAGCTGCCACATCACACTGTTGACTCATATTCAGCTTGTGGTCGACCAAGACTCCCAGATCCCTTTCACTGGTACTGTTGTCAAGCCAAGGGTCCCCCACCTGTGCATTTCATTTTTTCTATCCAGGTGTAGTACCTTACATTTCTCCCTATGGAACTCCATATAGTTGGTTTTGGCCCAGCTCTCTAGGCTATTCAGGTCATTTTGAATTCTGACCCTGTCCGCTGGTGTATTAGCAACCCCTCCCAGTTTGCAGTCATTTGCAAATTTGATTAGCACGCCCTCTATTCCATCATCCAAATCATTTATAAAAATATTGAATAGCACCAGGCCCAGGACAGAACCTTGTGGAACCCCAATAGTCATTTTTTTCCAGGATGAAGGTGAGCCACTGATGAGCACTCTTTGGGTTCAGCCCGTCAACCAATTACAAATCCACCTAACAGTAGCTTTGTCTAGCCCACATATTACTAGTGTTTTTGCAATAATATCATGGGGGACCTTTTCAAAGGCCTTACTGAAGTCAAGGTAAGCTGGTACAAGGGAAAGCAGGATTGTAATTACCGTAAAAATTACTGATCATAGAATAGAATCATAGAATCATAGAGTTGGAAGAGACCACAAGGGCCATCGAGTCCAACCCCCTGCCAAGCAGGAACACCATCAGAGCACTCCTGACATATGGTTGTCAAGCCTCTGCTTAAAGACCTCCAAAGAAGGAGACTCCACCACACTCCTTGGCAGCAAATTCCACTGTTGAACAGCTCTTACTGTCAGGAAGTTCTTCCTAATGTTTAGGTGGAATCTTTTTTCTTGTAGTTTGGAACCATTGCTCCGTGTCCGCTTCTCTGGAGCAGCAGAAAACAACCTTTCTCCCTCCTCTATGTGACATCCTTTTATATATTTGAACATGGCTATCATATCACCCCTTAACCTCCTCTTCTCCAGGCTAAACATGCCCAGCTCCCTTAGCCGTTCCTCATAAGGCATCGTTTCCAGGCCTTTGACCATTTTGGTTGCCCTCCTCTGGACACGTTCCAGTTTGTCAGTGTCCTTCTTAAACTGTGGTGCCCAGAACTGGACACAGTACTCCAGGTGAGGTCTGACCAGAGCAGAATACAGTGGCACTATTACTTCCCTTGATCTAGATGCTATACTCCTATTGATGCAGCCCAGAATTGCATTGGCTTTTTTAGCTGCCGCGTCACACTGTTGGCTCATGTCAAGTTTGTGGTCAACCAAGACTCCTAGATCCTTTTCACATGTACTGCTCTCAAGCCAGGTGTCATCCATCTTGTATTTGTGCCTCTCATTATTTTTGCCCAAGTGCAATCCTTTACATTTCTCCCTGTTAAAATTCATCTTGTTTGTTTTGGCCCAGTTCTCTAATCTGTCAAGGTCGTTTTGAAGTGTGATCCTGTCCTCTGGGGTGTTAGCCACCCCTCCCAGTTTGGTGTCATCTGCAAATTTGATCAGGATGCCCTTGAGTCCATCATCCAAGTCATTGATAAAGATGTTGAATAAGACCGGGCCCAAGACAGAACCCTGTGGCACTCCACTAGTCACTCTTCTCCAGGATGAAGAGGAACCATTGATGAGCACCCTTTGGGTTCGGTCAGTCAGCCAGTTACAAATCCACTGAGTGGTAGCATAGTCAAGTCCACTTTTCTGTTTTTCCATCAAGCCCCCAGACAAGAATGCTACAGCATCAGCCCCAAACACTCAGTCTCATAACAAAAAATACTCAACAGGGTTAGGGCTGAGGGTAGGGGAAGTACAATCATGATCTTTCCAGTCCTCTAGAAGCTGACCCTTTTGGTCATTTTGGTCATGGAGCCAAATATCTGTTCCCAAGTTTAAAGAATCTAAACAAGTAAAGAACAAGCTTGCCCTTTACATGCAAAAGCCCTGAAATTCAGCCCATTGGGCAACTGATCATGGGGCTGGGAGGAGGGAGGTAAGGACTAGCACCTTCTCTGCCCTCCACCTCCAACAGCTACACCTGAAAGTTTCATGATGGGGTTCGATTTGAGAAGCTGCCACAGAAATTCTGAACAGAAACACTCTGCAGGTTCAGCCCCCAAAAGAAACTGCTCTGTGGTCTCTGTGTTGGGAAATGGGAACAGATCTTGCTCATCACCAACCTTCCCTCCACAAATCAGTATCACTATGAGGCTGAACTGAACAGCTTGCTCCAGAGTTTTAAGAGATACGTTTGTGTGGTGGAGTGGTTAAGAGCGGTGGACTCTAATCTGGTGAGCTGGGTTCGCTTCCCCGCTCCTCCACATGCAGGCTGCTGGGTGACCTTGGGCCAGTCACACTTCTCTCTGAAGTCTCTCAGCCCCACTCAACTCACAAGGTGTCTGTTGTGGGGGTGGAAGGGAAAGGAGATTTTTAGCCACTTTGAGACTCCTTCAAGTAGAGAAAAGCAGGATATAAAAACTAACTCCATAAATAAGAATTCTATGGAAAAGGACCATCCCTGCCATGATGATGAAAACTATATGTTTGGATTTTGCTGTATTATACCAACCTGTGGAATATGACAGTTCGCAGTTTCAAAATCTATTTGGCCACAGTGGATTGACAGTGTGGACACACGAAAACCTCTGGAAGATCTTTTGAATCAATGTCTATGCGAAAGCAGTGGTACCAGTCCTTGCAGTTTCCTTCACAGTAAACCATAGTAAGGTCACCACTGGCCTCCTGCACCCTTCCTTCAAGAAACATAGTGACCAGCAGCCTTCAAACAAGGAAGGTAAAATATCTGAGCAATAGGTTAGTGTATCCTTCCATCCCTCTGGGCATGATCGAGACACAGTAATGTAACTCTCGTTCAAGATTTGTCTCTTCTTGGGAGGAACAGCATCAATTTCCACTTGAAAATATTTGTCTTGTCCTTCAAAATAGGTTTTCCCACAGTACTGTATTATTTCTTTTGCAATCCAGGGTCTAATGGCAGCCATATCCTTTTGTATGAACTGTAATTGGGCAGCAGAAGCAATCAGATGGGCAATGGTACATGTGAAAGGACCGTAGTCACTAGAATTACCTTGCCTGGGTATATCAGTTGGTGCAAAAAATGACCAGCTGCAAAACTATAGGGATATTTTGAATCCATCTCATACAGACATGCTAAGAAGCATGTTATTGCATCAATCACAGAGTGGTTCAATCCATGTTTGGAATCTAGATAGAGCATGGTTTTCTTTTTAAAAATGATTACTATCAGTATCCAGTGGACTTTGTCATTTACTGGAATAATCAAAACATCTTTCCTTAGCACTCCAAATCTCAAACAGTTCTTCAGAACTTGCACTGGCAATCTTTGACATATCTGCATGAAGTGGCAAGTACGGTAAGTGGGAAAATGGTTCCATCGTGACCTAGCTCTTTGGCCATGATCACCCTGGAGGCAAGAAAGGCATCTATTATGCAATCATTTATCCAGTTTGATCCTTTCAGTGTGTTTATGTCATAGTCATACACACAGATGTTGCCAACTGAACCCACAAGTCCCATGGTTTGTAGACTGAGTGTGGGGAAGGTACAGTTGTGCCATGGGGGAACTGATGTACAAATCAGTGATTTGTCCAAACACTTCTCACTTTGTGTTGAGAAAATGGGGCTGCTATCAAAAGAATCAATATTGGTCACTGTTAAATCCTCTTTCCCACTTTTTGGAGTGGAGGTCATCTGAGGCTGAGTGCTTTCCAGGTGTCTCATAGTCAGTTGGTGATCTTAAGGAGTCAAACCGCTCAGCAGCCTGCACTGAATCAGATGCTGGAGCTACTGTTATCTTTTCCTGCAGTCTAGGGAACTTTCTTCCCGATCTACTCTTCTGTCTTTTATTTCACTTCAACTGTGTGAGCTGCAACTGGCAAGGCTTCCCTGGTTCTGGTGGCATGCCGATAGATTTTGTGGCAGCTATAATATGGTAATATGGATGATGGGTGAGCACACAATGTCCTGTACGGACTGTGCATGCATGGCAGCCCGTATGGACGCCGCGTGTGCGGCAGCCCGTATGGTTGCCAGGAAAGCGGCTGCCCATACAGCCTGTACGGCCGCTGTGAGAGGGGCTGCCTGTACGGACGCTACGCGAGCAGCAGCCTGTACAGTCGCCGCGAGAGCAGCTGCCTGTATGGCCCATATGGTCGCTGCGAGAGGGGCTGCCTGTACAGTTGCTGCAAGAGCGGCAGCCCACACGGACGCTGCACAAGCAGCAGCTAGTACAGCGACCGTACTGTCACTCTCCCCCCAGCATGGCACCCCGGGGCACCATCACCCCGCTGCCCCTTCGTATGCCCCTGCAGTCAATCAAATGTACTATGAACAATCTGAAGTCATGCTGTGCACAATTCACCACTAATCCTGTTCTTTTTCTAAAAACACGTGGTGGACTCCAGGAAAGTTGTCAGCAGGCACCATGATGCCCATGGGCACCACGTTGGAAACCCCCTATTTCAAAGTTTGCACTGACAAAATCTGTTGGCAAGAAAACTTGCAGTTAAACCTCCATTTATAATTACCACCCCCGCAAAGCAACCAACTTTTGTCCCAAAACCATTTGTAGCTGAATTGACGCAAGACAGGTGATTGTTTTTCATGGTTACTTTGGTGGTCTCCATCTAGTTGGTTTGATAATTTACATTCACAGGTAAGATCATCACAATCTCTGCCTTGGATATTCTTTTTTTTTTTTTTAATATTTATTAAGGTTTTTAAATATAAATGCACACATAATAAACGATCTTACTTCTATTACAACAATTTCATCACTTCTTTGGACTCTCTCACGTCTCCCGCTCCCATTTACATCGTTAAAAAATTTTTTCCCAAACAAATTATCAACTTGTTTACAATCTCATGTCCACTCATTCAAATATAATCTAGCACTTCTTCCAAAAAATTTTATATTTTCTTTAGTCTCACTTATCATCAAATTTAAATCTAGTTTAGTGGTGGCCAGTTTTTTATAATCTAGCATCCTTCTTAACATTCAACCAAATTACAATGTTTTTGTAGATACATCTTGAATTTCTCCCAGTCTTCCTCCATCTTCTCTTCTCCCAGATCACAGATTCTGCCGGTCATCTCGGCCAGTTGCATATAGTCCATCAGCTGCATCTGCCACTCTTCCAGTGTGGGTAGATCTTGAGTTTTCCAGTTTTTTGCAATGAGAATCCTTGCTGCCGTTGTTGCATACATAAAAAATGTTCGATCCTTCTTTAACACCTTCTGGCCTACAATACCCAGAAGGAAGGCCTCTGGTTTCTTTGTGAAGGTATACTTAAATACCTTTTTCAGCTCATTATATATCATTTCCCAGAAGGCCTTCACCTTAGGGCATGTCCACCAGAGGTGAAAGAATGTTCCTTCATTTTCTTTGCATTTCCAACATTTATTATCAGACGAATGGTATATTTTGGCAAGTTTAACTGGGGTCATGTACCATCTATATATCATTTTCATTACATTTTCCTTCAGAGCATTACATGCGGTGAAGTTCAGCCCAGTGGTCCACAACCTTTCCCAGTCCTCAAACATAATGTTATGCCCAATGTCCTGTGCCCATTTTATCATAGCCGATTTAACCATTTCGTCTTGTGTATTCCATTTTAGCAGCAAGTTATACATTCTAGATAGTACCTTGGTCTTTGGTTCTAACAATTCTGTTTCTAACTTCGATTTCTCCACCTGGAACCCTAACTTTTTGTCATTTTTAAAAACTTCTTTAATCTGAGCATAATGTAACCAGTCTCGCACCTTATCCTTCATTTTCTCCAAACTCTGCAATTTCCAATTGTCTCCATCTTTTTCTAATATTTCCCAATATTTTGGCCATTTGGCCTCCATATTGGGTCTTTTTCGGGCCTTAGCCTCCAGAGGTGAAAGCCACCTTGGAGTTTTATTTTCCAATAAGTCTTTATATTTTGTCCAGACATTAAACACTGCTTTCCTGACAATATGGTTCTTAAAGGCCTTATTGATCTTAACTTTGTCATACCATAAGTATGCATGCCAACCAAAAGCATTGTTAAAACCTTCCAGGTCCAGTACGTCAGTGTCTTCGAGAAGTAGCCAATCTTTTAGCCAGCAGAAAGCTGCGGCTTCATAGTACAACTTTAAGTCTGGCAGGGCAAAACCCCCTCTTTCTTTCGCATCTGTTAATATCTTAAACTTAATTCTGGGCTTTTTGCCCTGCCAGACAAATTTAGATATATATTTCTGCCACTTCCGGAAGCACTCCGTTTTATCCACAATCTGTAATGTTTGAAACAAAAACAACATTTTTGGCAATACATTCATCTTAATAGCAGCAATTCGGCCTAACAAAGAAAGCTTCAATTTTGTCCAACTATCCAAGTCTCTCTTAATTTCAGACCAACATTTTTCATAGTTATCCTTGAATAGACTCAGGTTTTTTGCTGTTATGTTTACCCCTAGGTACTTTACCTTTTTAACCATAGTTAATTCTGTTTTTTTTAAAAATAATTTTTATTAAGGTTTTCCAAATTAAAACAAATTAAATCCAATTTATAAACTTTTTCCAATAACTAGGACTTCCCCTCCCCACCCCCTCATGTATTCCAAATCTTCCAAATATACAATTAGGTTCAACAAATTCTTATCCCCAAATTGCAATCATCCTCCATTACCCAGTTTAGCGTAATTCCCATCCCCCTAAGATCGATCTATTCCCTTCCACGAGTTTCCCCCTTTCAAACATAATACAAAAAGAAAACAACAACAACATAGAATTAAATAATAATTTTACAACCTTTGGATTCCAACTTTCCCTCCCCTTTTTCCCTGTTACGTTCCTCCTAGCCCTCCATCTCTAATATCTTCCTGGAGTTCCCACATTGCGTTAAACCCACATCCCTCTGATTCTTTGCCAGTCTTATTAATTGCGAATGTCCAATCATTAAATTACGAATGTCCAATCCTAAAAGAAGTCTAACGAGAAGAGGGTCCATTTCTTCTATCCAGATTTTTATATCCAGGAGTAGAAACTCCAATTTTAAATCCATAAGCTTGTCAAATCTGGATATCCCAAATATCCCCTTTCCCATTTCTGTCCAGTTCTTGTTATTTCCTTATTCTTGTCGGCCATTCTCCTCCTTTTTGTTTCTCTGTTCTCCCACAGAAATGTTCTTTCTCCAAAAGTTTCTAATATCCCTGCAGAGGCTTGTTGTTCAGGAACAAAACATTACATCATGATCCTTTCATTTTCCAACAGATAGTTCCATTGTTTCCTGTAGTGTGTAGACCTCTGTAGACAAAATAGTGTTCCATTTCTGCAGTTTCCCAGGAGATTAAAAGTTCTATTCAACTGCACAAGTTTCCTGTCAAAAACACATGCAATATCCCTCAGCTCCTCTAGATGGATTCCCGTAACAAAGTTCCCTTCCAAAGCCCATCCACCAGTCCAAATAGCTTGTTTATCCTTATTTGAACAATTTGAAACAATTTATACCCAACTTATATCAAATGTAACCGGCAAAGTCCATAACCAAGTCTCTGTTACATTCTTCCGTTTTGACAGCTCCTTGACAGCTGTCAAAACCTGTCAAAACCTCCGTTACTCTTCTCCAGGCATTTTCACGAATCGCTCCAGGGATTCCGGGGGGGGGGTGTTGCTTTTTAATACAAATTCCACTTTTCTCCTCCGGCTCAATCTTATAAATTTCCCTCGCGAAGTTGCTAATTCGGTGAAATAAGGTTACTCTCGATCTTAGTTATCCATTCCTTTGTTTTGGCTCTTCTACAATTTTGGGGGGGGCTGACTTCCTTTTTTCCACCTCCCCCGTTCGCTCCAAATTTTAAAAATTTGTCCCCTTTTTTTAGTCCATATTCCAATTACTCACGGGTTCTTCTTTTAGATCCAAATTTTCAATAGAAGAAGTCAGCGCTCTCCGCTGGATGGCATGCGGCTGCGCTCGGCAGGGATAGCAGAGAACTCAAGCACCACGCTTCTCCCCGGCACCCGATCCGGAGCCTTTAAAAAGGCTCCTTCACGAGTCGGGAGGGCGCTAACGGTGCCAGCCGAGTCTCCATGTCCACGGCCTCCTCTGGCCGTGGTTTTTAAGGGTCCCCGCATCGCCGGTGCGGTAGGACCCAGCCCCTGCCGAGCAGACTCCCTCCGGAGCTCGGAGGGAGTCCGCCATTCGGCGATGGCGCCAACCCGGAAGTCCCTTAACCATAGTTAATTCTGTTTCTCTCTGAAACCGTTCTGACTCTATGTCTGTCAAATTTTTTCCCAGCACCTTGGTTTTCTGTTTGTTTAATTTAAATCCCGCCACCCGACCAAAGTCCTGAATCAATTGTAATACTCTTTTCGTACTAGATTCTGGCTCCTGCAGGGTCAAAACTAGGTCATCTGCAAAAGCTTTAAGTTTGTATTGTTTCGCTCCGACCTGAATCCCTTCCACCAACCGGTCCCCTCTGATCATATTCAAGAGCACCTCCAGAACCGAGATAAATAACAGAGGGGAAATCGGGCAGCCTTGTCGTGTTCCTTTTTCAATTTTGAACTCTTCTGTAACCACATTGTTAACTATCAGTTTGGCCTTTTGTTCTGAATATATTGCATCAATCCCATTCTCAAACTCCCGTCCCACTCCCATTTCTTTCAAATTTCCCTTCATAAATTTCCAAGAAATATTATCAAAGGCCTTCTCCGCATCTATAAAAATTAACACTGCTTTTGTATTTATGTCTGTTTGCAAAAGTTCCAAAATGTCAATAATGTTCCTAGTATTAGCAAACATATGTCTACCTGGGAGAAAGCCTGCCTGGTCTTTATGAATTACTTCATTAAGAACTCTTTTAAGTCTACTTGCCAAAATGTCTGCAAATATTTTGTAATCCACATTCAGAAGGGAAATGGGACGATAGTTTTTGAGTTGTGTCTTTTCAGTTTCAGATTTTGGTATCAATGTGATAAAAGCTTCCTTCCACGATTCCGGCGCTTTCTTCCCTTCCATAATTTCATTACAGACCTCCATCATTGGTTGGATCAGATAGTCTTTTAATGTCTTGTAATACTTGGAAGTCAAGCCATCTGGCCCTGGAGATTTGCCCAGTTGCATGTTCTGAATGGCTTGTTCAATCTCTTGTGTTATTTTGTTGTTCAGGATTAATCTGTTTTTTTGTGACAACTTTGTTAGTCCATTTCTTTCCAAAAATTGTTTAATCTCAGCCTCATCTTGCGGCCCTTGAGTGTATAATTTTTTGAAGTATCTCTGGAAGCACTTTCTAATTTCCATGGGGTTCTGAATGTTTCTTCCTTCAATTTCTAGGTTTGTAACTGTATTTAATTTCTGTCTCTTCTTCAACTGCCAAGCAAGCAGTTTCCCACATTTATTCGCCGATTCAAAAGTTTTTTGTTTCATTAATTTAATCTTCCATTCTATTTCTTGGTTTATCAGTTTGGAATATTGTGCTTGGTATAGTTTAATTTCTCTCAGAATCGGCTGTGACTTCGGATTTGATCTTAATTTCTTCTCCAATTCTTTAATTTTCTGCAAGATCTTATCTTTCCTTTCATTTTGTGTCCTTTTCTTTACGGCGTTCTGTTGTATCAAGAACCCCCTCATCACAGCTTTGCTTGCGTCCCAGATAGTTCTTTTTTCCACCGTAGTGTTCATATTTATTTCGAAATAGTCCTTCAGAATTTTTTGGGCCTTCTTAATAATCTCCTGGTCTCTAAACAAGCTATCGTTCATCTTCCATCTAAAGGAGCCGGTTGGCAAAAGTTGGATATTCTTGAGGTTTAGCAGCGTCAAAAATTTCCAGGTGCTGTTCTTCACTGTGAAGGGGCGCTGCGCAGAAAGGAAAAACTGTGCAGCGCCTCTCCAGCGAAGCAAAGCCTGGAGAGCAAGAGGGATCGGTGTACACCAACCCCTCTCGTTCTCCAGGCTTCAGGCAGCTATCCGCAAGCCTTTGGAGCACAGCAGGAACTTGCGCTACGCTCCAAAGGCTTCAGGCGGCTATCCCTGAAGCCTGGAGAGTGGGAGGGGTCGGTGCGCACCGACCCCTCTCGCTCTCCAGGCTTCAGCGAAAGCAACGCGTAGCCTCTGGAGTGTGGAGGGAGCGCTCCCTTTGCGCTTCAGAGGCTTTGTGTTGCTATCGCTGAGGCCAAGGAGCCTGCATTTGCTCCATAGGACGCACACACATTTCCCCTTAATTTTTTGAGGGTAAAAAGTGTGTCCGATAGAGCGAAAAATACGGTAGTCATATATTCTTCTATCGGCTCTAATAATAATATTGCAGTGGTGAAATTAACAGTGCATTTTTGTGATTTTTGTAGTGCAACTCATGATTTTTGTGGTGCAGGCTGTGCCCCTGGCTATGATGTGTGAATTGACAGTGAGTTTGTGGTGGCCCAATGCAAAAAGCCTGAGGATCCATGAAGATCCGTGCTTCAAAACCACGTTTTTGGGCCATGGCGTTGCCAGATAACCATGGATCCGATTTTTTTGTGGTGCAGGCTGTGCCCCTGGCCATGATGTGTGATTTGACGGTGAGTTTGGGTTGGCCCAATGCAAAAAGCATGAGGATCCATGAGGATCCGTGCTTCAAAACCACGTTTTTGGACCACGGAGTGGCCAGGTAGCCATGGATCCGTGATTTTCGTGGTGCAGGCTGTGACCCTGGACATGATGTGTGATTTGACGGTCCATTTGGGTTGGCCCAATGTGAAAAGTGTGAGGATCCATGAGGATCCGTGCTTCAAAACCACTTTTTTGGGCCGTGTTATGACCAGGAAGCTGTGGATCCTAGGTTTTTGTGGTGCAAGTTGTACCCCTGGACATGATGTGTGATTTGACGGTGAGTTCGGGCTGGTCCAATGCGAAAAGCGTAAGGATCCATGAGGATCCGTGTTTTGAAACCACATTTTTGGGCCATGGTGTTGCCAGGAAGCCGTGGATCCGTGATTTTTGTGGTGCAGGCTGCGCCCCTTGACATGATGTGTGATTTGACAGTGAGTTTGGGCTGGCTCAATGCGAAAAGTGTGAGGATCCATGAGGATCCATGCTTCAAAACCACGTTTTTGGGCCACGGTGTTGCCAGGAAGCCGTGGATCCGAATTTTTTGTTGTGCAGGCTGTGCCCCTGACCATGATGTTTGATCTGATGATGACTTTGGGCTGATCTTGTGCAAAAATCATGAGAATCCATGAGGATCCATGCTTCAAAACCATGTTTTTGGGCCACGGTATGGCCAGGAAGCCACGGATCCGTGATTTTTGTGGTGGATGCTGTGCCCCTGGCCATGATATGTGATTTGACAGTGAGTTTGGGTTGTCCCAATGCAAAAAGTGTGAGCATCCATGAGGATCCGTGCTTCAAAACCACGTTTTTGGGCCATGGTGTTGCCAGGAAGCCGTGGATCCGTGATTTTTGTGGTGCAGGCTGCGCCCCTGGCCATGATGTGTGATTTGACGGTGAGTTTGGGTTGGCTCAATGCAAAAAGCATGAGGATCCATGAGGATCCATGCTTCAAAACCACGTTTTTGGGCCACGGTATGGCCAGGAAGCCATGGATCCGTGATTTCTGTGGTGGATGCTGTGCCCCTGGACATGATGTGTAATTTGACAGTGAGTTTGGGATGATCTAGTGCAAAAATCATTAGGATTCATGAGGATCCGTGTTTTTTAACCATGTTTTTGCGCCATTGCGGCACCACGAAACAGTGGATGCGTGATTTTTTTGGTTCCTCCTACAGACTAAGATGTGGTCTACAGTAGCATGGTGTTTTTATTTTTTTTCAATATAAAAATCATATGAATTCATGAGGATCCGTGCCTCGGATCCATGTTTTTGTGGTGCTGCAGCGCGGAAATGTGTTGGATCCACGTTTTTTATAGTCCAGTTTGTAGGCGTGCCTTTTAGGAGTGATTTGACATTGTATTTGTTGGAATTATTCTTTAAAAAGTGGAGGATCCATGAGGATCCGTGTAGATCCGCCTTTTACGCAGACCCGTTATTTTGTTCCTTATATTACTTAATTCCTAGTTATTTTATTCTGTGGTTGTGTGCCTATCAGGTTTGCTTATTTGCCTAGTAGTGCTAGATAGTATTTTGGCTTTAGCAGCTAAAATACTAGCTAAGCTTTTGTTGCCTCTTGGAAGTTAAGCTCCTGTTTCCCTCAAGATTGGAGAGTCCCCCTGGTGGTGCAGCAATAAAACTGCTAGCACATTTGCAAAGCTAAGCAGGGTCCGATGTGGTCTCAAATTGGATGGGAGACCAGGTGTTGAAAAGTTTAACATCAGATTACTAGATAAAGGTGGAATATATTTCATTTTACTGTTTTACTGCAAAGTATAATATCTGCACATTTAGTCTCATATGTTGAGATTGACTGGTAGGAGGAGTAGCTCAGGCAAGTAAAACACATAGTTATTTCTGTGATTTACATTTATAAGTGGGACTTATTTAATACTTTCGCAGGCAACCGTTTTAGCAATCATTCAAACTGTGTGCTATTTGCCTGAATTTCTCTGAGTGTCTCAACAGCTGGGCCAGTGGTTGCTATCAGCACTCTGGTCACAGCTAGCCCGTCCCAAGGTCGTAGTGCAACCAGGGGGTGGAATTGCTGAACAGTACGGTGTAGATAATACTGAACTACATTTCACTACAATAGGTAATTCTGAAATAAATAAATAAATAAATAAAATAAAATAAAATATACAGATCCTAAATTTTGCTAGTCCAAGCCTTGGTGCTGTGTTGGCAATACTGAACAAGAATCGCGCACAGTTCATTATGGCTTCCGGCGGGGATCAGCAGCCATCTACTTCTGCCAACCAGCTAGCACCCTCAGCGGCCAATGGTAACGCGCTAATGGCTGCCATGCCCTGTGACCCACAAGCCTTTGCCCAGTTTTTCATGGCTTTTGAAACATTCTATAAAAAGTGTAAGCCGGGGCCTTTGGCGCTGCCAGCCCCTGAGCCATCGCAGGACGTGATTCCTGACACTCTGCCTTCGAATCAGGGGCAGTTGGGTACGTCATCTGCTATAGCTGCAGGTCCTCAATCCGATACCACAGCAGGGGGCCGCCCCAATACCAGGGCTAGGTCCGCCCTAGCTAAAAAAGCTGCTCAAGGAGCCGGAAAGGGCAAGGCGCCAGCAAAGGGCAGCGGCAAAGCTAAGGCACACGAAAAAGGGAGCAATAGCAGCACCACCTCACGAGCGATAGGTACACCTAGTGTCTTTCAGGACCAGCAGGCTACGCATAGTTCCACTGAGGACAGCGCAGGTTCCAGCCTTGAGGAAGAGCGTGAGGATCCACAATCGCCTCAGACAACGGCCAGCGCCTCTAATAGTGAGACGCAAGGGGGTAAGAGGAAAGCTAAAAAGAAGCACACCTCGGCTAAGAAGAAAAGGTGCAAGCATTCCGAGACCGAGGAAGAGTCAGGTACGTCCTCTTCAGATTCTGATTCCGAGGGTTCGATGGATGGCTATTGGGGTATTGATGAGAATAATCACGGGATCCCGCTGTGGGCCCATGAAAGGAGGGCCAATTCTCACCGGAAAACCTTCAATGGGGTGCTAGAGTGGAAAGACGGGGCATTGGTAGAAGACGTTAGGGTCGCTACCAATCAGCCCACCGATTTTATCCTGGGGAACCACCTGTCCAAAAGGAAGAGGAATAAGATCCTCAATGGGGATTACGTGGATATATTTTCCCTCCTCCCTCCAACCAAAGTAACCGGTAAAGGTGAAAAGCGTCGCTCCTATGGTAAGAGGAGATATCGCACGCCCAGAGCAGAGCGCACCTTCGAGAACTGGTTGGATGGGTACCAGGTTTTCATGGGCGTGGTATGCGCAGCGTATCCCAAGCGAGCCATGGATTTAGTTGCATACCAGGCTCATGTTAGGCGCGCCCGAGCCCTCGCGGGAGAAAACTCAGCATTAACTTATGATGAGAATTTCCGGAGAAATGCCTCCCTACATCCTACCACACGATGGGACCTTACGGACCCTAACTTCTGGGGCGAGGATGTAAATCCCTACATTGAGAAGAAAAGTCTGGACGCGGTCAAGGCTGGTAAGACTGAGACAAAGCGTCGGCGCCAGTGTTGGGAATTCAACAGGGGCATTTGTTCACGCCCCTTTTGTAAGTAGCTCCACGAATGTGAGCGGTGCTGGGGTAATCACCCTGCATCCGCGTGCTTTAAAAACAAGCCACAGCTCTTTCGAGGGGGCAGGGGGTACTTCCAAAACAGCAGCAGGGGTGCCCCCGGTGCTGCCGCCCAAGGAACCAGCAACCGCCAGTAACGTTAATCTTTGCTTGGCCTTTTCCCCCATCCGCTTGCAGCCCCTCAAAGTGTTGTTGGATCAGTACCCAGATAAGACAGCGGCAAAATACCTGTGGGAGGGGTTCTCAATGGGATTCAGAATCCCGGTGGCTACCCCCCCAACACTAGGGAGGCAGGGAATCAGAAATCAGTCAGGGAAAGGCCCGATATAGTCAGAAAAAAAGATAGATAAAGAAATCAGAGCTGGTAGGGTAGCCAGGCCATTTCCAGAACCACCCTTTGAGGGCCTTCACGTGTCTCCGCTAGGCATAGTACCAAAAAAGGCCCCGGGCGAATTCCGCATGATTCATAACCTCTCCTACCCAAGGGGAGGCTCGGTCAATGACTCAATTCCTCAAGAACTTTGTACAGTGAGATACGCTTCCTTCGATCAGGCCGTCAAAATGATTCGTAAATTTGGCCGAGGGGCCTTTTTGGCAAAATGTGATATTGAGTCAGCCTTCCGCCTTCTCCCTGTACACCCAGATGATTTCAAATGGTTGGGTTTCAAATTTGAGGATGCGTATTTCATTGACAAAGCTATGCCCATGGGTTGCTCCGTGGCTTGTGCAGCATTCGAATCCTTTAGCACATTTCTAGATTGGGCCCTACGCTTCAGAACGGGATCCGCGGGTGTGTCTCATTATCTCGATGACTTTATTTTGGCAGCAGATAGCAAGCCGCGCTGCTCCGCCTTGCTCGAGGCTCTCACGTCCCTAGCCGGTGAACTAGGGGTACCCCTAGCTGCCGATAAAACAGAGGGTCCGGCCACTTCTTTGGTTTATTTGGGTATCGAACTAGACACAGTGGCCCAGAATTCCAGGTTGCCGCGAGAAAAGCTAGCATCCCTCAAGGCTCTGATACAGCAACTTTTGCCTCTCAAGAAAGTTACCCTAAGACAAATCCAATCCCTGCTAGGCCACCTTAATTTTCCGTGCAGGGTTGTTGCCCCGGGCCGCCCATTCTGCGGCCGCCTGGCTAGACTGTCGGCCGGGCTGAAAGCCCCTCAGCACCAGGTACGCCTCTCCAAGGAAGTTAAGGCTGACTTGGGTATTTGGCTACAATTTCTGGAAAAGTACAATGGTATATCATTATGGCAGGATGCGTTGGTGCTCAACTCTGACTTTCAAGTTCATTCAGATGCAGCCGGGTCGTTGGGTTTTGGGGTCTACTTTCGTGGCCAGTGGTGTGCTGAAAAATGGCCCCCAGACTGGCATGGCCAGCCCATTACTCGGGACCTTACATTTTTGGAGTTCTTCCCTATTGTGGTGGCTGTACACCTGTGGGCAGACCAATTCCGCAACCACAGGGTATGTTTCAATACCGATAACCAAGCAGTCGTAGCGGTTCTCTCTAGGCAGTCCGCTCGGTCGTCCAGAGTGGGAAACCTATTACGATCCTTTGTCTTGTTGTGTCTGGAACAGAATATATGTTTTTCGGCCAAATTCGTGCCCGGCATTAATAACGACATTGCGGATGCTCTATCTCGTTTCCAGATGGAGCGCTTCTGCTTATTAGCGCCGGATGTGGAGCAATCATCGATGCCTTTCCCGGAGCACCTCTGGAGGATTGGGAGCGAGAAATTATGAAGGGAGTATTCGGGGCTGTAGCCCCATCCACGATGAGGTCGTACGGGAAGGTTTGGGCCGATTTCTTAAGGTTTCGCATGAGCTTGCCTGGCTCAAGTCATCGCGCTACCCCCACTACCAGGGAGGTCCTCCGCTACCTGGCGCACCTGAAGGATTTAGGCAGGGCCCCAAAAACGCTTAATATCCAGTCCGCAGGGATTTCATACTTTTGTAAAGCCTTCTTTGAAACCGACCCGTGTGCGGCATTCATGGTGCGTAAAACGCTAGAGGGATGGCGCAGGCAGCACCCCCCCAGCTCGGACAGGAGGCAGCCCATTACATATGATTTACTGACACGGATACACAAATCACTGCGAACTATATGCTGGTCGAAGTACGAGGCGCGCCTATTCTCGGCCGCGTATTCCATATCTTTCTTTGGTGCTCTACGCGTGGGCGAGGTGGTCTGTGAAGGAGGGGGCACCCACTCGCAGAGGGGTGTGTTAATGAGTGATCTGACCCTCTCTGGAGACGACCTCATTGTCCGGGTGCGGAGCTCAAAGACGGATCAGCAGGGCAAGGGGGCCCTAATTCGGCTCCCAGCAGTTCACAGTAAAGGCCCCTGTCCAGTGAGGGATACGCGGCGTTTCTTGTACCTGAGGCCGAAAGGACCCGGCCCACTTCTGTTGCACGCAGATGGATCCCCCCTGACTAGGCATCAATTCACCAGGGTGATGAGGTCGGCATTGTCGGCATGTGGTTTACCGCCACTCGAGTTTGCAGCCCATTCCTTCCGTATTGGAGCGGCCACCACAGCGGTGCACATGGGGCTTTCCACCGAAAGGATAAAAGAATTGGGGAGGTGGAAATCTAATGCGTATAAGGCTTATGTCAGAAACAATTTATGACTAGGACTGCTACCCCTGACCTCTGTTCCCCTGTCCATTTACCTTGCAGATCCCAGGAGAGTGCGCATTTGGTTGGTGGGCCACAGTATTGTTCACTGGGCCAGGAATCGTGCCTTGAGTTCTGGAATGGGCAGCAACTTGAGTTTACCTGCTAACGTGGAACTGGTTTGGATAGCGCGTAGAGGGATGCGCTGGAGTGAATTCAAACCAGTGGTGATGGCGAGGGCCGCGGTTGATGGGCCGCCCGATGCCCTGGTGATTCAGTTGGGTGAAAATGATCTGGCTTACCGTAAAGCCATTGATCTTAGATGGAACATTTTCGACGATTTGTCCGAGCTGGTGGCAACATATCCAAACATCACTCTTTTATGGTCCTCGTTGCTGGAGAGGAGGACATGGCGGGATTGTGCGAGCCCAGTGGGGGTCAACAAGGCTAGGAAAGTTTTAGAGCGGGCAGTTGGACGTAGAGTGGCAGCCCTGGGCGGGTGCGTCATAGGGCACCCAGGCATTCAGTTCAGCAACGAGGCCCTCTACAGAAAGGATGGTGTGCATCTTTCTGATGCCGGAAGCGATATTTGGTTGGATGACATTATGTCAGGGATTAGGAGTTGGTTACAGGTTTGAAGGTATTGGCGGCGAGCTCCGCTCGGGTGGCGGTTAGGCATTGGCTGGGGGTTCAATTGTTATGCAAATGGATCGGGGGGAAGGTACGCCATCACCTTCCCCAAGAAAAGGGGTAGTCCGGTAAAGGACTCCGGGGGGCGTTGTCTTGTCCGAAACCTGGGAAGGTAAGGTAAGCCCCCGAGCGGTGACACCCGTGGGATCCTAGTTGGCGTACTTCAACAAGACCCCCACGGTTCGTGTTAACCCATCCCGGGTAGTGGATAGGTGCCAATGCCTAAGGCCAATACCTTCAATTCTCTAATCAATAAAGTTGTGGCCATTTCATGCCCAATTAACTTAATCAACGTCTCCTGTGTCTTTATTTCTGGGGGGGAGGGGTATTGACACGCAAAGCCATTTCTGACCCCATGGGGGAAGAGAGGGGGTTGAGGTCTTGCCCCTCCCCCCAAGCGCGGGGGCTGGCCTGCTGCCCCCACGAGAGTTGGGGGAATCCCTGGGCGTGCCTTCCACCCGTCCGCCAATCGGCGGGCTGGGGGAGGCGTGGCCTTGGCATACTTAAGACCAGGCATGCCCAGGGACCACCCTCTTCACTCCTGGCCAGCTGAGAGGTTTTCCCGTCCCACCCACCCTTAGGTATAGGTTAGCTTAGGTAGATATGACCTTGCTATGGACTTCGGTTGGTCGCCGCAAGGGGCCTGGTAGGAATTTTTCCAAGTTGGCGAACTTACGGCCTTTTGGTTTTTTCGCCTACCTCGTAGCAAACGTCACAACTTTCTTTAGTATTGGCGGTTAGGCATTGGCTGGGGGTTCAGTTGTTATGTAAATGGACCGGGGGAAGGTACGCCATCACCTTCCCCAAGAAAAGGGGTAGTCCGGTAAAGGACTCCGGGGGGCGTTGTCTTGTCCGAAACCTGGGAAGGTGACACCCGTGGGATCCTAGTTGGCGTACTTCAACAGGACCCCCACGGTTCGTGTTAACCCATCCCGGTCACCATGCCGGGTAGTGGATAGGTGCCAATGCCTAAGGCCAATACCTTCAATTCTCTAATCAATAAAGTTGTGGCCTTTTCATGCCCAATTAACTTAATCAACGTCTCCTGTGTCTTTATTTCTGGGGGGGGAGGGGTATTGATACGCAACCAACATTTCACTTTGTGATTTTTGGGTGTATGTGCATTCTAACCCCAAAAACACCAATTGGAAATAAGCCCAATCAGAGCATTATCGTCTTCTTTTTCTGCAGATGGAACCCAAAACACCTTTTTGATTTGGTTACGGGTGATTCTGGTGCACACCCAAAAAACACCATGCGAATTGAAATACGCCCAATCAAAGCTTATTCGTCTTCTTTCTACGCATATGGAAGCAAAAAGACGCTTTTTAAAAAATTTTGGTCTCATTACATACACTGTGATTTCTGGGTCGATGTTGCCTTAACACCAAAGAACACAACTTGAAATAAGCGAAACCCAAAGTCTTCTTTCTAAGTAAATTTAACCCAAAACAACCTCTTTTGCTTTGATTACGCTTATTACACTCTGCTTATATATGTGCGTGAATGAACATCGAAGGAACAATCAAAGCTTATTCGTCCTCTTTCTATTGAGATGAAACCAAAGCTCCAATGCTTAATTTGGGCTGATAACCAACATTTTGTGATTTTTGGGTGTATGTGCATTCTAACCCCAAAAACACCAATTGGAAATAAGCCCAGTCAGAGCTTTATCGTCTTCTTTTTCTGCAGATGGAACCCAAAACACCTTTTTGATTTGGTTACGGGTGATTCTGGTGCACACCCAAAAAACACCATGCGAATTGAAATACGCCCAATCAAAGCTTATTCGTCTTCTTTCTACGCATATGGAAGCAAAAAGACGCTTTTTTAAAATTTTGGTCTCATTACATACACTTTGTGATTTCTGGGTCAATGTTGCCTTAACACTAAAGAACACAACTTGAAATAAGCGAAACCCAAGTAGATTTAACCCAAAACAACCTCTTTTGCTTTGATTACGCTTATTACACTCTGCTTATATATGTGCGTGAACATCGAAGGAACAATCAAAGCTTATTCGTCCTCTTTCTTTTGAGATGAAACCAAAACACCTATGCTTAATTTGGGCGGATAACCAACATTTCAGTTTGTGATTTTTGGGTGAATGTGCATTCTAACCCCAAAAACACCAATTGAAAATAAGCCCAGTCAGAGCTTTATCGTCTTCTTTTTCTGCAGATGGAACCCAAAACACCTTTTTGATTTGGTTACGGGTGATTCTGGTGCACACCCAAAAAACACCATGCGAATTGAAATACGCCCAATCAAAGCTTATTCGTCTTCTTTCTACGCATATGGAAGCAAAAAGACTCTTTTTTATATTTTGGTCTCATTACATACACTTTGTGATTTCTGGCTCAATGTCGCAATAACACCAAAGAACACAACTTGAAATAGCGAAACCCAAAAGTCTTCCTTCTAAGTAGATTTAACCCAAAACAACCTCTTTTGCTTTGATTACGCTTATTACACTCTGCTTATATATGTGCGTGAATGAACATCGAAGGAACAATCAAAGCTTATTCGTCCTCTTTCTTTTGAGATGAAACCAAAACACCTATGCTTAATTTGGGCGGATAACCAACATTTCACTTTGTGATTTTTGGGTGAATGTGCATTCTAACCCCCAAAACACCAATTGGAAATAAGCCCAGTCAGAGCTTTATCGTCTTCTTTTTCTGCAGATGGAACCCAAAACACCTTTTTGATTTGGTTACGGGTGATTCTGGTGCACACCCAAAAAACACCATGCGAATTGAAATACGCCGAATCAAAGTTTATTCGTCTTCTTTCTACGCATATGGAAGCAAGAAGATTCTTTTTTAAAATTTTGGTCTCATTACATACACTTTGTGATTTCTGGGTCAATGTCGCAATAACACCAAAGAACACAACTTGAAATAGCGAAACCCAAAAGTCTTCTTTCTAAGTAGATTTAACCCAAAACAACCTCTTTTGCTTTGATTACGCTTATTACACTCTGCTTATATTTGTGCGTGAATGAACATCGAAGGAACAATCAAAGCTTATTCGTCCTCTTTCTATTGAGATGGAACCAAAGCTCCTATGCTTAATTTGGGCTGATAAATCACTTTGTGATTTTTGGGTGAATGTGCATTCTAACCCCAAAAACACCAATTGAAAATAAGCCCAGTCAGAGCTTTATCGTCTTCTTTTTCTGCAGATGGAACCCAAAACACCTTTTTGATTTGGTTACGGGTGATTCTGGTGCACACCCAAAAAACACCATGCGAATTGAAATACGCCCAATCAAAGTTTATTCGTCTTCTTTCTACGCATATGGAAGCAAAAAGACTCTTTTTAAAATTTTGGTCTCATTACATACACTTTGTGATTTCTTGGTCAATGTTGCCTTAACACCAAAAAACACAACTTGAAATAAGCGAAACCCAAAAGTCTTCTTTCTAAGTACATTTAACCCAAAACAACCTCTTTTGCTTTGATTACGCTTATTACACTCTGCTTATATTTGTGCGTGAATGAACATCGAAGGAACAATCAAAGCTTATTCGTCCTCTTTCTATTGAGATGGAACCAAAGCTCCTATGCTTAATTTGGGCTGATAAATCACTTTGTGATTTTTGGGTGAATGTGCATTCTAACCCCAAAAACACCAATTGAAAATAAGCCCAGTCAGAGCTTTATCGTCTTCTTTTTCTGCAGATGGAACCCAAAACACCTTTTTGATTTGGTTACGGGTGATTCTGGTGCACACCCAAAAAACACCATGCGAATTGAAATACGCCCAATCAAAGTTTATTCGTCTTCTTTCTACGCATATGGAAGCAAAAAGACTCTTTTTAAAATTTTGGTCTCATTACATACACTTTGTGATTTCTTGGTCAATGTTGCCTTAACACCAAAAAACACAACTTGAAATAAGCGAAACCCAAAAGTCTTCTTTCTAAGTACATTTAACCCAAAACAACCTCTTTTGCTTTGATTACGCTTATTACACTCTGCTTATATTTGTGCGTGAATGAACATCAAAGGAACAATCAAAGCTTATGCGTCCTCTTTCTATTGAGATGGAACCAAAACACCTATGCTTAATTTGGGCTGATAACCAACATTTCACTTTGTGATTTTTGGGTGAATGTGCATTCTAACCCCAAAAACACCAATTGAAAATAAGCCCAGTCAGAGCTTTATCGTCTTCTTTTTCTGCAGATGGAACCCAAAACACCTTTTTGATTTGGTTACGGGTGATTCTGGTGCACACCCAAAAAACACCATGCGAATTGAAATACGCCCAATCAAAGCTTATTCGTCTTCTTTCTACGCATATGGAAGCAAAAAGACTCTTTTTTTATATTTTGGTCTCATTACATACACTTTGTGATTTCTGGCTCAATGTCGCAATAACACCAAAGAACACAACTTGAAATAGCGAAACCCAAAAGTCTTCCTTCTAAGTAGATTTAACCCAAAACAACCTCTTTTGCTTTGATTACGCTTATTACACTCTGCTTATATATGTGCGTGAATGAACATCGAAGGAACAATCAAAGCTTATTCGTCCTCTTTCTTTTGAGATGAAACCAAAACACCTATGCTTAATTTGGGCGGATAACCAACATTTCACTTTGTGATTTTTGGGTGAATGTGCATTCTAACCCCCAAAACACCAATTGGAAATAAGCCCAGTCAGAGCTTTATCGTCTTCTTTTTCTGCAGATGGAACCCAAAACACCTTTTTGATTTGGTTACGGGTGATTCTGGTGCACACCCAAAAAACACCATGCGAATTGAAATACGCCGAATCAAAGTTTATTCGTCTTCTTTCTACGCATATGGAAGCAAGAAGATTCTTTTTTAAAATTTTGGTCTCATTACATACACTTTGTGATTTCTGGGTCAATGTCGCAATAACACCAAAGAACACAACTTGAAATAGCGAAACCCAAAAGTCTTCTTTCTAAGTAGATTTAACCCAAAACAACCTCTTTTGCTTTGATTACGCTTATTACACTCTGCTTATATTTGTGCGTGAATGAACATCGAAGGAACAATCAAAGCTTATTCGTCCTCTTTCTATTGAGATGGAACCAAAGCTCCTATGCTTAATTTGGGCTGATAAATCACTTTGTGATTTTTGGGTGAATGTGCATTCTAACCCCAAAAACACCAATTGAAAATAAGCCCAGTCAGAGCTTTATCGTCTTCTTTTTCTGCAGATGGAACCCAAAACACCTTTTTGATTTGGTTACGGGTGATTCTGGTGCACACCCAAAAAACACCATGCGAATTGAAATACGCCCAATCAAAGTTTATTCGTCTTCTTTCTACGCATATGGAAGCAAAAAGACTCTTTTTAAAATTTTGGTCTCATTACATACACTTTGTGATTTCTTGGTCAATGTTGCCTTAACACCAAAAAACACAACTTGAAATAAGCGAAACCCAAAAGTCTTCTTTCTAAGTACATTTAACCCAAAACAACCTCTTTTGCTTTGATTACGCTTATTACACTCTGCTTATATTTGTGCGTGAATGAACATCAAAGGAACAATCAATCGTCCTCTTTCTTTTGAGATGGAACCAAAGCTCCTATGCTTAATTTGGGCTGATAACCAACATTTCACTTTGTGATTTTTGGGTGAATGTGCATTCTAACCCCAAAAACACCAATTGAAAATAAGCCCAGTCAGAGCTTTATCGTCTTCTTTTTCTGCAGATGGAACCCAAAACACCTTTTTGATTTGGTTACGGGTGATTCTGGTGCACACCCAAAAAACACCATGCGAATTGAAATACGCCCAATCAAAGTTTATTCGTCTTCTTTCTACGCATATGGAAGCAAGAAGATTCTTTTTTAAAATTTTGGTCTCATTACATACACTTTGTGATTTCTGGGTCAATGTCGCAATAACACCAAAGAACACAATTTGAAATAGCGAAACCCAAAAGTCTTCTTTCTAAGTAGATTTAACCCAAAACAACCTCTTTTGCTGTGATTACGCTTATTACACTCTGCTTATATATGTGCGTGAATGAACATCAAAGGAACAATCAATCGTCCTCTTTCTTTTGAGATGGGTCTTTCTGCCCTCTGAGGTCTCCTCCTTCCTGGACTCTTCTGACGCTGACCCCCCTTGGTCTTCCCCTTCCTTCCGGCGGGCTTTAGGACCTGGCTCCCTACCCGGGCTCCCTGCTGTGCCGCTCGCCTGTACATTTGAACTTGGCGCGCGCGCCCAGCCGGTAACCTTCCTCCTGACCGTTTCCCCGCTTCCTGATGTGGGCGTGACCAAACCTGACTCCTCTCCTCCCGCTGGTGGTGAGAGCACTGGTCCCGATTCCTGGGACTCCCCCTCCCCACTGCGCTCTGGTGGGGAAGCTGGTCCTGATTTCCAACTGCTGCTCAGGGACTCCCCGCTGGCCCCTTCCTCCTGGGGCTTCCCCCCTGGAACCCCCCTCGCCCTGGCCATCGGCGCTCCCTTCTGTGAGTCCTCCGATTCGCTGGAGAGGCTTGTGGAATAACTCTTTCCACTGTCACTGCCTGCTCCCCCCTCGTACTCCTCCTCCTCACTCTCCATTTGCTCCCCCTCCTGTGTCTCTCCTTCTGAACCTCTGACAGACGTATTCCGCGACATCCCCTCTCATCTTGGGCCACCAAAAGTCTCTGGCTACTAAGTCCACCTTCTTCTCCTTGCCGAAGTGTCCCGCGCTGGGCGCGTCGTGCATCTGTTGTAGGACTTTCGCTCGGAGGTTGTCTCCCGGTACGTAGAGGGCTCCTTTGCGGATGAGCAGGCCGTCGCGTATTTGGAAGTCGTCGTCCCTCGCCGTGCCGCTACGGACCTCCTCCATCTTGGCTCGCGCGAAGGAGTCCGTCTGCAGCACGCGCCGCACTGCGTCCAGGTCCACCGTGGCTGACGCGCATGCCCACGCCTTCGGTGCGAACATGTGCTTGGCCGCCGCTGGTGCCTCTTCCTCGAGATACTGCGGTTTCCTGGACAGCGCGTCCGCCATGATGTTGTTATTTCCAGGGATGTATTCTATTCTGAAGTCGAAATCTGCAAAGAACTCCGCCCAGCGGATGTGTCTCTGGTTCAGGAACCTCACCGTGCGCCAGTACTCCAAGTTTTTATGGTCTGTACGGACCTGCACCGTGTGTTTGGCTCCGACGAGGAAGTGCCGCCACGCCTTGAAGGCTGCATGTATGGCCAGTAACTCCCTGTCCCAGATGGTGTAGTTCTGCTCCGACTTGCTGAGTTTTCTGGAGTAGAAAGCGCACGGCCTCCAGTCCCCCTGGTGGTCTTGCTGCAACAGGACGGCCCCGACGGCCCTGTCTGAGGCGTCCGTCTCCACTCTCATGGGCCTGCTAGGGTTCACGTGTAGCAGGTGTTCCTCGGACGCGAAGAGATTCTTGAGCTTTCGAAAGGACTGCTCTGCCTGCTCCGTCCAGATGAATTTCTTCTTCTTGGCACTGAGGGTGTCGGTGATGGCCGCTGTCTGCATGGCGAAACCTTTGATGAACTTGCGATAAAAGTTGGCAAAGCCGACAAACCTCTGGACTTCCTTCCGATTGCGTGGGCTCTTCCAGTCCAGCACTGCACGTACCTTGGTACTGTCCATGGCGAGTCCCTTGTCGGACAGTTTGTAGCCCAGGAAGTCCACCTCCGTCTTGTCGAACTGGCACTTCTCCAGCTTGGCATAAAGCCTGTGCTCCCGCAGCCGTTGCAGAACCTCCCTGACATCCCTCTCGTGATCCTTCGGCGACTCCGAGAAGATGAGGATGTCGTCCAGGAAGCAGACGCACTTCTTGTAGAGAAGACCCGCCAAGACATGATGCATGAATGCTTGAAAGCAGTGGGAGCCATTTTGTAATCCAAAAGGCATAACTCTATACTCATAGGTGCCCAGCGGCGTAAACATGGCCGTTTTCCACTCGTCACCTTCGCGCACGCGAATGAGATTGTACGCTCCCCGCAGATCCAACTTGGTAAAGATGCGACCCTTCCTCACCGTCGCCAGCAAGTCATCGATCTTGGGCATAGGGAAGGCTGAGGGCTTGGTCTTCTGGTTTAAGACGCGGTAATCAACGATCAGCCTTTTCTGGGGCGTGTCCCGCTTCCCCACAAAAAATACGGGACTGCCCCCCACCGCCTTGGACTCTCGGATGAATCCCCGCTTCAAGTTGTGATCTATGAACTCCCTGAGCTCCTGCAATTCATCCTCCGACATGGAATACAGTTTCCCCTTCGGGAGCGTTGCCCCCGGCAGGAGGTCAATCTTGCAGTCGTAGGGTCTGTGGGGAGGCAGCTTGTCCGCTTCTTTCTCGCAGAAGACCTCCAAAAACTCTTTGTACTTGTTAGGTACTGCTTGCAGGATCCCCAAGTTCAGCTGTGGTCCATCCTCCTGCCCCTCATTTTCCAGGTTAGCCAGGATGCAGTGTTCTGCGCAGTAGGAGGAGCCGAAGGTTAGTTGACGCTGGTACCAAGCTAATGCCGGGCTGTGCCTATCCAGCCAACTCATGCCCAACACTATGGGCGTGTCTGACAAGCGGGTGACGTTGAAGCTGATGACTTCACGGTGATTACCAATGCGCATCACCATTGGCGGTGTCTGCTGTAGCACTTGCCCTCCCAGTAGCTCCCTGCCGTCCACCGTGACGACGTTCAGAGGTACCGTCGCTGGCAGAAGGGCTATGCCATGTTGCTGGATGAACTCCATGCCTATAAAATCTGCATTGCTCCCAGAATCAATGGAAATGGGGACTTCCACGGTGAGCCCATTTGGGAGCTGGAGGGATGCGGTGAGCTGCACCACTGGTTTGGGCGGGAGGGGGTCTGTGGCCTGTAAGATGCCTGGGGACTGCTTCACTGATACGTCTGGCTGGGCCCCAGTGGCTCCACTTCCAGCCAGACAGTGCCGTTTCCCTGCTGTGGTGCAGTCTGCTGAACTGATTCTGTTACTGTTGCTGAGGCTGCAGTGTGCTTGTGGATCCTCCGGGTCACTCTTTCGCCATGTGTTGAGCACTGTCGCAGATGTAGCACTTCCTGGTCCCTCTAGGAGGCTTCATTTTGACTGCTCCCGGCGTTAGGGCTCCGGCTGGGGACTGAGCCTTAGCACCACCTATCTCCATCGGCTCCTCTCCCTCTCCCAGCGGAGGCATGGATCGAGCACGCGCCGCTTCCTTGGGAAAGGGGGGCGGTCCTCTCGCTGGCGTGCGTCCCCAATGCCCTTCCTCCTTGTCCCAAGGGCGTCCTTCCAGCCTAACCCCCATCGTGAGTGCCCTCTCCACAACGTCTTTGGTGGTCTGGGGTCTCTCCCCCCTTGCAATTTCGTCTTTTACAGCTCCATTCAGCCCTTCCCAGAAAAGGTCTCTGACTGCAGCTGAATTTTTTTCCCACCCCAGCGCATTCACCAATCCAAAGAAGCGGGAATGATACTCCCTCACCGTGGCTCTCCCTTGTTTCAGCCCATGTATCTGTTTTCTGGCGATATCAATGTCTATTGTTGATAAAAAACACGAATCCATGGCTTTAATGAAGGCATCCGCACTTCGGAGCGCCGGAACCTTATCTCTCCACAGATTGCGCAGCCACGCTTTTGCTTCTCCATGCAAATGAGATAATATAAATCCCACCCTCTCCTGCTCATCTCTAAAGTCTCTATCCAGCAATTGCAGCGCAAACAGCACGTCTGCTCGGAAGTTAGGGTACTGCTGCAAATTCCCATCGAAATGAGACACAAGGCTGCCCCCTCTCTTCCCCAGCCCAATCCCCTCTGGCTTTGGGGGGGGTGCCCCTGCTTTGTAAGCGCTTCCAACCTGGCTTGTAGATCCTTGCAGGCAGCAGCTGCTTCGTCTTCCCTCCTCCTAGAAGCGAGTATCTCCTCGTTGAGTCGCGTCACTGCATTTTGCAGGGCTGCCATTTGCTGTTCGGTAGTCATCTTGCCTTGCTTTTGTGAGCTCGTTAAGCACCAATCTTCGCCCCTCGCTGCGAGGTTCTTGGTGAAAGATGGGGAGGGGACTTACTGTCAGGTCTGCCTCTAGATCCCAGCTCACAGAGGACCAACGCCCGGTGGATATAATATACAAAGTCTTTATTGAAGTTTAGTTTCCATTTCAAGGCTCTGGGCGCGCAGACCCACGTCTCGACGCTAGACCGGCTAAGTCCCCTCTGACTCACTGCTCCTCCCACACCAGTTTAAGATCCTCGCCCGGCTCCACCTCCTACGCTGTTCTTTCCTTCGCTGGGTCTTTCTGCCCTCTGGGGTCTCCTCCTTCCTGGACTCTTCTGACGCTGACCCCCCTTGGTCTTCCCCTTCCTTCCGGCGGGCTTTAGGACCTGGCTCCCTACCCGGGCTCCCTGCTGTGCCGCTCGCCTGTACATTTGAACTTGGCGCGCGCGCCCAGCCGGTAACCTTCCTCCTGACCGTTTCCCCGCTTCCTGATGTGGGCGTGACCAAACCTGACTCCTCTCCTCCCGCTGGTGGTGAGAGCACTGGTCCCGATTCCTGGGACTCCCCCTCCCCACTGCGCTCTGGTGGGGAAGCTGGTCCTGATTTCCAACTGCTGCTCAGGGACTCCCCGCTGGCCCCTTCCTCCTGGGGCTTCCCCCCTGGAACCCCCCTCGCCCTGGCCATCAGCGCTCCCTTCTGTGAGTCCTCCGATTCGCTGGAGAGGCTTGTGGAATAACTCTTTCCACTGTCACTGCCTGCTCCCCCCTCGTACTCCTCCTCCTCACTCTCCATTTGCTCCCCCTCCTGTGTCTCTCCTTCTGAACCCCTGACAATCTGCAAAAATTTTATAATCCACATTTAAAAGGGATATGGGACGGTAGTTCTTAAGTTGTGTCTTTTCAGACTCAGATTTCGGTATAAGTGTAATAAAAGCATCTTTCCACGACTCCGGCGCCTTCTTCCCCTCCATGATTTCGTTACAAACCTCCTTTAATGGTTGAATTAGATAGTCTTTCAAAGTTTTATAGTACTTGGAGGTTAGCCCGTCCGGCCCTGGAGACTTGCCCAACTGCATGTTCTGAATGGCACCCTCAATCTCCTGTTCCATAATTGTGCAGTTCAAAATTGTCTTTTTTTCTTGAGATATTTTTTGTAATCCGTTAGATCTTAAAAATTGGTCTATATCTGTCTCTTTCTGTGGCCCTTGTGTGTAAAGTTGTTTAAAGTATCTCTGGAAACACCTTCTAATCTCTGCAGGATTCTGAATGCTTTTTCCTTCTATCTCGAGGTTTGTAATAGTATTTAACTTCTGTCTCTTTTTCAACTGCCAAGCTAGCAGCTTCCCACATTTATTTGCCGATTCAAATGTCTTTTGTCTCATCTGTTTTATTTTCCATTCTACTTCTTGATTTATCAATTTCATGTATTGTACTTGATATAATTTAATTTCCCTCAGAATCTCCTTAGAATTGGGTTTTGACCTTAATTTCTTCTCCCCTTCTTTTATTTTTTCCAGATTTTTTTCATTTTTTTCATTTTGAGTCCTCTTTTTTATAGCATTCTGTTGAATTAAGAACCCTCTCATAACCGCTTTGCTTGCGTCCCAGATTATTCTTTTTTCCACCATAGTTCTCAGATTTACTTCAAAATAGTCTCTCAATGTCTTTTGGGCCTTCTTGATAATCTCTTGGTCTCGTAATAAGGTGTCATTCATCTTCCATCTAAAGTAACCGGTTGGTATTAGTTTCATTTCCATCTTTACGGCATTATGGTCGGAGCAAGTTCTTGGGCAGATTTCCACCTTTTTTATCTTAGGTGCCAGTGCTCTAGTTATCCATATCTGGTCAATTCTAGTCCATGTCAATTTGGCTTCAGAAAAGAATGTTCCTTCTCTTTCCAAGGGGTTTTTGGTTCTCCATATGTCAATCAAATCCATATTGTCAGTCAGTTCAAAGAAAGTTTTTGGTAGTCTGCCCTCTTTTGTTACAGTCTGTTTCTGTGCTTTATCCATGTTCGTGGATACCACTCCATTCATATCTCCCATCATAATGATGTTATTATAGTCCATATAATCCAACATTGTCTCATGCAACTTCTTGTAAAACTCCGATTTCCCCTCATTTGGTGCGTAAATTCCTAAAATCAAATTTTTTTCTCCTTGTGTTTGGATTTCAATTGCCAAGATTCTTCCTTGTTCATCTTTAAAAATAAATTTTGGTGATAGGCTTTCCTTTGCATAAATGACCACTCCTCTCTTTTTAACCTTATCCGATGCGATAAACTCCTGGCCCAGTCTTTTGTTAATCAAAACTTTCCTGTGAAGCCTAATCACATGTGTCTCCTGTAGGCAAATTTTGTCCAATTGTTCCTTTTTTAAAAGATGAAAAACTTTCCTCCTTTTCTCCGGGGAGTTTAGACCGCAAATATTCCAACTTAATAGTTGCAGAGACATGATGCTGTTCTTCTATTTCCCTCCTACTGCTCCCAAAAGTTCTTCCTCCTTTGACGGTGGTATCACTTTCCCTGTTAAGTCAGGTCCCAAAGGTGGTGGTATTAGGCCCAATACTCCAGATCTTAAGGCTCTCAGTTCTTCCTCCACCTCTTTTTGAAGGTCTCCTCCGTGTTCACTCAGAAATTTTTCCTTGTCTTCAACTGATCTTATTTTCACTTTTTTCCCTTTACATGAAAAAGATACCCCCTGGGGGGAATTCCCATCTGAAAACAACTTTATTACTTCTCAGCAGTGCAAGTGCCACTAAGTCTCCGTCGTTAGCTCTAAGTTCAAGCAAATGTTTGGCGATATCCTTGTAAATTTCCACTCTTGAGTTCTGGATCTCCAAAGTTTTCTGGAAGTGCGCACTCAATATCTTGTCTCTCTCCTCCTTCGATCTGAGAGAGATCAAACAGTCTCTCGACCTGATTTTCCTCCCTCCCTTGCCGAGCCTGAACGCACTTACTATCTTAAAGTCCTTATCCTCTTCCAAGGGCCCAGAATTCTTTAAATTCCTGTGTAAGATACTCACTTAAGTTCTCTTTCTCAAGTTCTGGGACTGACCTAATTCTCAAATTATTCTCCTTACTCTTCAATTCTAACATAGACAGAAAGTCCTGATGTTCCCCAATTTGTTTGCGCATAGGCTTTATTTCCTGTTGCACAGCCTCTACTTTCTCTTTGGCCTCCTCAGCTGACTTCCGATTCGACGCAGTTTCTTCCAAAAGTTTACCAATAGTTTGTGCATTTGAACTAACTTGCTGAGTTAAATTATTTATACTGGCTGTGTTTTGGTCAATTTTAGTTGATTGTTCAGTCACTTGCTTACTTAAGCCATTCAATTTTTCATAAATTTTATTTAGCACAGAAGTAAAGTCCCCTCCTGAGGCCATTCTTTCAGGCCTACTTTGATCTAAATCTTCCTCTTGTGCAGCTGGGAGGCAAGGAACAGATGATCTACGTAGCTGAGAAATTATGCTAGGCTGCTGTGTTTTGGTTTTATTTGATCTTGTTATTCTACTCATCCCACTTCTGTCTATAAGTCAAGGTCAGTCCCACGGTCAGTTCTTCTCATGGAAAATCCCCAAGTCCAGAGATGGAAAAATCCCCCAGCGGTTGCACAGTTTCAAAGCTCCAGCAGAGGGACACTATGTTTATCCTCGCAGCCACAGTTTAAAAAGTCTCTTAATTTTCAAAGTGTCCCCTTAGAGAATTTATACAGTAGCAAATCTCCAGCAGACCTTCGAAAATTTAACTTTTGCAGAGTGCTCCTAATAAAGATACAATGTCCCCATAAAGTGCGAGTTGCAATATAACAGTTCAAAACAGCCTGTCAATTCTGACAACTTGGCAGCCCGATTACCGGGGATTCAACAGTTCATTTATAAATCCACAAGAAAGAGGAAGAGGTAAAAGCCAGGTTTGACCCTTTCCCCCCAATTTTCTTAAGGGGGGGTCTTCTTTTTGATGTTGAAGTTTAGACTTTTAAAGTCACAATCTCAAAGGCATTAGGCTTAAGCGTCGTTGCTTTGAAGTCTTAAACAAAGCTGGGAGACGGACTTCCTGGTTGCGTCTCCCGCTTCAGTGCCAAATTTCAGATTTTAGATCCAATTAAATGCAGTTTCATTAAGCTTCACCTACTCACGGGTAGTTGTTTTCTTAGCCGAATAGTCCCAGGAAAAAGGTCAGCGCTCACCGACAACAGCTTAGCAGCTTCACCCCCGCAGAAAGAGCGATCGGCTCACAGCCAACCCCCTGTCACGCTCCGGAACCCCTTGCGAGGTCCCTTTGCAGTTTCAGGGTGCTCTGATGGTGCCCGCTGAGCCCCACGGCCACAGGCTTCTGCCACCTGTGGTTTTTCAACGAGGGTCTCCGCTTCGCCGTAGCGGACGACCCGTTTCTGTGGAGCCTCCTCTTCACAAGATGAAGGGGACCGCCATTGCCGTTCGCGCCGCCTCCGGAACTGGACACAGTACTCCAGGTGAGGTCTGACCAGAGCAGAATACAGTGGCACTATTACTTCCCTTGATCTAGATGCTATACTCCTATTGATGCAGCCCAGAATTGCATTGGCTTTTTTAGCTGCCGTGTCACACTGTTGGCTCATGTCAAGTTTATGGTCAACCAAGACTCCTAGATCCTTTTCAAGCCAGGTGTCACCCATCTTGTATTTGTGCCTCTCATTATTTTTGCCCAAGTGCAATACTTTACATTTCTCCCTGTTAAAATTCATCTTGTTTGTTTTGGCCCAGTTCTCTAATCTGTCAAGGACGTTTTGGAGTGTGATCCTGTCCTCTGGGGTGTTAGCCACCCCTCCCAGTTTGGTGTCATCTGCAAATTTGATCAGGATGCCCTTGAGTTCATCATCCAAGTTGTTGATAAAGATGTTGAATAAGACCGGGCCCAAGACAGAACCCTGTGGCACCCCACTAGTCACTCTTCTCCAGGATGAAGAGGAACCATTGATGAGCACCCTTTGGGTTCGGTCAGTCAGCCAGTTACAAATCCACTGAGTGGTAGCATAGTCAAGTCCGCATTTTACCAGCTTCTTTACAAGAATATCATGGGGCACCTTGTCAAATGCCTTGCTGAAATCAAGGTAGGCTACATCCACTGCATTCCCTTCATCTACCAGGCTTGTAATTCTGTCAAAAAACGAGATCAGGTTAGTCTGACATGACTTATTTTTCAGAAATCCATGCTGACTATTGGTGATCACAGTATTCCTTTCTAGGTGCTCACAGACTGTTTGCTTAATGATCTGCTCCAGAATCTTCCCTGGTATTGATGTCAGACTGACTGGGCGGTAATTATTTGGGTCCTCTCTTTCCCCCTTTTTAAAAATAGGGACAACATTTGCCCTCCTCCAGTCTGCCGGGACTTCACCTGTTCTCCAGGAATTCTCAAAGATGACTGCAGTGGTTCTGAGATCACATCTGCCAGTTCTTTTAATACTCTTGGATGCAGTTCATCTGGCCCTGGAGACTTGAATACATCTAAACTAGCCAAGTATTCTTGTACTATCTCCTTAGTTATTATGGGCTGTGTTTCCTCTGCTGAATCATTTGCTCCAAATTCTTCAGGTCGGGCATTGTTTTCTTTATCGGAGAAGACTGAGGCCAAGGAGGCATTGAGGAGTTCAGCCCTTTCTGTGTCCCCTGTTTGCATTTCACCATCTTCTCCTCTGAGTGACCCCACTGTTTCTTTGTTCTTCCTTTTGCTACGAACATATCCATAAAATCCTTTTTTGTTGCTTTTAACCTCTCTAGCAAGCCTGAGTTCATTCTGTGCTTTAGCTTTTCTGACTTTGTGTCTACACGTGCTGGCTATTTGTTTGAATTCCTCTTTGGTGGTTCCCCCCTTTTCCATTTTTTGTACACATCCTTTTTTAATCTTAACTCAGTTAAAAGTTCTTTAGATAGCCACCCTGGCTTCTTTAGGCACCTTCCATGTTTCCGTCTCATTGGTATTGCCTGAAGTTGTGCTTTTACTATCTCCCTCTTAACAAACTCCCAGCCATCATGAACTCCCTTTCCTTTTAGTATTACTGTCCGTGGGATCTCACCCAGCACTTCCCTAAGTTTTATGAAGTCGGCTTTCTTAAAGTCAAGAAATTGAGTCCTAGTATGCTTGGCTGCTCCTTTCCGCTGTATAGTAAACTTCAGAAGAGCATGATCACTCGCGCCTAATGATCCTTCCACTTCTACCCCACTAACCAGGTCATCCACATTGGTTAGGACCAGATCTAAAATGGCTGTTCCTCTTGTTGTTGCTTCTCCCACTTTCTGGACAACGAAGTTGTCTGCAAGGCCAGTGAGGAATCTGTTTGACCTTATGCTCTTGGCTGAGTTTGACATCCAGCAAATATCCGGGTAATTGAAGTCCCCCATTACTACTATCTCCCTTCCTTTTGCATGCTTGGCCATCTGTTCCAGGAAGGCATCATCTATGTCCTCCGTTTGGCTTGGGTATCTATTGTAAACTCCCACAATGAGGTCACTGTTATTCTTCTCTCCCTTAATTTTGACCCAAATGCTCTCACTTTGGCTTTGAGGTTCTAAATCTTGGATCTCTTCACAGGTATACACATCCCTGACATATAAGGCCACTCCTCCTCCTTTCTTGTCTGGTCTGTTTCTCTGAAATAGATTGTATTGCTCCATTATTACATTCCAGTCGTGGGACTTATCCCACCAGCTTTCAGTGATGCCTATTATGTCATATTTAGTTTTCTGTACCAAGAGCTCAAGCTCATCTTGTTTATTTCCCATGCTTTGCGCATTAGTGTACAGACATTGAAGTCCATTAATCATTCCCCCGTGTCTCTTATTTAAGGATTTTTTCCTCCCACCACTAGGTCTGCGTGCTGTTTGCTCCATTTGGTCTATGACATTTGGATGATCATCTTCATCAATTGATAGACTCCTACCTTCAGGAGCACTGTCTCCCTCTCCCACATTAGTCAGTTTAAAGCCCTCCTGATGTGGTTTCTGAGATTTTTGGCAAAAACATTCCTCCCAACCGCTGTGAGGTGCAGCCCATCGCTTGCCAGAAGTCCATCTTCAAGAAACTGCAGTCCGTGATCTAAGAATCCAAACTGTTCCTGTTTACACCATTTGCGAAGCCAGCTGTTCACTTCCACTATTTTTCCCTCTCTCCCTGGGCCACGTCGTTCAACTGGGAGGACAGATGAGATGACAATTTGTACATTTAATTGCTTCAATTTCCTGCCCAGAGCCTCATAGTCTCTTTTGATCTTCTGGAGGCTATTGCTTGCAGTGTCATTGGTTCCCACAGGAACCAAGAGGAAGGGGTATTTGTCAGTGGGTTTTATGATTCCTTGCAGTCGTTCAGTTACATCTTGGATCTTAGCCCCGGGGAGACAGCACACTTCCCGAGACATCTTGTCAGGCCCACAGACCACTGCTTCTGTTCCCCTCAGTAGGGAATCCCCTATCACCACTACACGCCTCCTCTTGGGTTTGGTCGGGGTTCTTCAGTGAGCTGTCCGTTCCAAGGTCGCCTGCACATTCCCTGAGGACTGACTTTGCTGCTCGTCTTCATATACCTGATCGACTGTAATGAGGGAGAGACCCTCAAATGGAGTCTGCTCTTCGTCTTCCATGCTAGGGGAGAGGACCTCAAAGCGATTGTGTATTTCTAAACAATCAGAGCGAACCCTGGGCCTCCTACTTCTTTGAGTCACGTTTCTCCATATTTCTGGCTCCTGTGTTGGTGAACTAGCCTCCTTCTCAGGGGAGTCCCCTGTCTCCTCCTTGGTGGAGACAGTGTGCTCTGTTGCTTCCAAGAAGAGCTCCTTCCTTCCTTCCTTCCTTCCTTCCTTCCTTCCTTCCTTCCTTCCTTCCTTCCTTTCCCCCTTCCTTCCTTTCCTCCTTCCCTCTTTCCATACGTCTCTCTCTCTCTCTCTCTCTCTCTCTCTCTCTCTCTCTCTCTCTCTCCCCTGTCTCTCTCTCCTTCCTTCCTTCCTTCCTTCCTTCCTTCCTTCCTTCCTTCCTTCCCCCTCTCTTTTTTGCCTCTTTCTCTCTGTCTCTCTCTCAACCATTCCTTCACTCGCTCTCCCTCAACACCTTCCTTCCTTCCTTCCTTCCTTCCTTCCTTCCTTCCTTCCTTCCATCCATCCATCCTTTCCCCCCTTCCTTCCTTTCCTCCTTCCCTCTTTCCATACGTCTCTCTCTCTCTTTTCCCTGTCTCCTTCCTTCCTTCCTTCCTTCCTTCCTTCCTTCCTTCCTTCCTTCCGACACTGTCTTTTTCTCTCTATCGGTTTCAATCTCACCCAATCCTTCTCTTTCTCTCAATTCCTTCCTTCCTTCCTTCCTTCCTTCCTTCCTTCCTTCCTTCCTTCCTTCCTTCCTTCCTTCCTTCCTCCCCCTCTCTTTTTCTCTCTTTCTCTCTGTCTCTCTCTCACCCATTCCTTCTCTCTCATTCAACTTCTTCCTTCCTGCCCGCCTTCCTTCTCGTTCTCTCCAGCCTCTCTCTCTCTCTCTCCTTTTTTATTTTTTATTTTTTAATAATATTTTTATTAAGTTTATGAAATACAGAAAAAAAGAATAAAAGACAGATATAAAAAATAAAGTAGAGAAGTTACAAATTTCCATAATCCTTTTTTTCAGCAAATCCAATGGACTTCCCCGCATCTTCCTAACCCTGCGTTCTCTGTGATACAAAACATCAGCAATTTGTTAACTTATTTCAAGACTTATTGTATCTTTCATTTTATCATGTTATCTAATTTCCAAAGTGTTGTAACCGACATCTTATACGTTTTAGCTTAAACATAATAAAGTTATTTCATTATTCCACCTCTGACTTCTTGTACCTTAATTTTTATTTCATTAGTTTACAATTGCTGAAGCTAGAATTTCCTCAAAAGTGCATTTTTTAACATTCATACAACTTATAATGTTTTTTCAAATAGTCTTTAAATTTTCCCCAGTCTTCCTCGATTGTTTCTTCTCCCGAGTCTCGGATTCTGCCAGTCATTTCGGCCAGTTCCATGTAGTCCATCAACTGCGTCTGCCATTCCTCCAGCGTGGGTAAATCTTGTGTCTTCCAATGCTTAGCAATCAGGATCCTTGCTGCTGTGGTAGCATACATAAAAAAAGTTCTATCTTTCTTAAGTACTCTCTGGTCCACGATGCCCAGAAGAAAGGCCTCCGGTTTCTTAGGTAAGGTAAATCTAAGTACCTTTTTTAGTTCATTATGAATCATCTCCCAAAAGGCCTTCACTTTCGGGCAAGTCCACCAGAGGTGAAAGAATGTCCCTTCCGCCTCTTTACATTTCCAACATTTGTTGTCAGACAGGTGATATATCTTAGCAAGTTTGACTGGGGTCATGTACCACCGGTATATAATTTTCATAATATTTTCCTTCAAGGCACTACATGCCGTAAATTTCATTCCGGTGTTCCATAACCTTTCCCAGTCTTCAAACATAATGTTGTGCCCCAAGTCCTGCGCCCATTTTATCATGGCGGATTTGACTGTCTCGTCCTGTGTATTCCATTTAAGCAGCAAGTTGTACATTCTCGAAAGTAGTTTATTTTTTGGCTCTAACAGTTCTGTCTCTAATTTCGATTTTTCCACCTGGAATCCAACCTTTTTATCCACTTTAAAAACCTCCTGAATTTGAGCATAGTGCAACCAATCTCGCACCTTGTTTTTTATTTTTTCCAAGCTCAGCAACCTCCAATTGTCTCCAATTTTTTCAATTATTTCCCAATATTTAGGCCAATAGGCTTCCATGTTAAGTCTCTTATGTGCCTTGGCCTCCACCGGTGAGAGCCACCTCGGAGTCTTACTCTCCAATAAGTCCTTATATTTTGTCCAGACCATCAAAATTGCTCTTCTGACAATATGGTTTTTAAACAATTTGTGAACTTTAACCTTGTCATACCACAAATATGCATGCCACCCAAAAGCATTATCAAACCCTTCCAGATCTAGGACATCAGTGTTTTCCAATAAAATCCAATCTTTCAACCAGCAGAAGGCTGCAGATTCATAATATAACCTCAAGTCTGGCAGGGCAAATCCCTCTCTTTCTTTCGCGTCAGTTAGTATTTTAAACTTTATTCGGGGCTTTTTGCCCTGCCAAACAAACTTAGAAATATTCTTCTGCCACTTTCCAAAATATTCCACTTTGTCCACGATCTGTAGGGCCTGGAACAGAAATAACATTTTCGGCAATACATTCATCTTTATAGCTGCTATTCGGCCCAACAAGGAAAGTTTCAATCTTGACCATATTTCCAAATCTCTTTTGATTTCTGACCAACATTTCTCATAATTATCTTTAAACAGATTCAAATTTTTGGAGGTCAGATACACCCCTAGGTATTTTACTTTTTTAACCACATTTAATTCTGTTTCTTTCAGGAACTCATCTGTTTCTGTAGTTGTCAAATTTTTTGCTAAAACCTTAGTTTTTTGCTTATTCAGCTTAAATCCCGCCACCCGACCAAAGTCAGAAATTAATTCTAGCACTCTTTTAGTACTAGAGACTGGCTCCTGTAATGTTAATACCAAGTCATCTGCAAAAGCTTTCAGTTTGTATTGTTTCACTCCGACCTCAATTCCTTGTACAGACCGGTCCTTTCTAATCATATTCAATAGCACCTCCAGAACTGAAATGAACAATAGGGGGGATAGGGGGCACCCCTGTCGTGTCCCTTTTTCAATTTTAAACCCCTCTGTCACCACATTGTTTACTATCAGCTTAGCTTTTTGTTCTGAGTAAATTGCCTCTATTCATAGGCGCCGACTCCATGGGGCTTGAGGGGGCCCGAGCCCCCTCAAAAATTCGTTTGGGGGGGCTCCGCCCCCCCAATAATCTCCGGCGCCCCTCCAGCAGAGCGCCATCGCCGCCCCTCCCCCAGCCCAAAATGCACAGGGAAGGGCGGGCTGCATGCCTCCTGCCCTCCCTCCCGAGCAAAAGCTCCACCCAATTTCCTTTGGAGCTGATTAATAGGCGCAGCACGCTCTCCCCTATTCGCTCACGAGGAGGCGGCGCCACTTTATTTGCATATTCATGAGCTTATTTATTATTCATGAGCTTTCCCGGGCCCCCCCAATATTTTTTATAAGTCCGCGTGCCTGCCTCTATTCCATTTTCAAACCCCCACCCCACTCCCATCCCTTCCAAATTTTTCTTCACGAACATCCAAGAAATGTTGTCAAAGGCTTTCTCCGCATCAATAAAAATTAAAACCGCTCTAGTATTAAGATTTGTTTGTAGAAGTTCCAAAATGTCAATAATGTTTCTTGTATTATCAAACAAATGCCTACCGGGGAGAAAGCCAGCCTGGTCCTTATGGATCACTTCATTGAGTACTTTTTTGAACCTACTTGCCAAAATATCCGCAAAAATTTTGTAATCCACGTTTAGGAGTGAGATGGGGCGGTAGTTCTTAAGCTGGGTCTTTTCAGATTCTTGTTTAGGTATCAATGTGATGAAAGCGTCTTTCCACGTCTCCGGTGCCTTCCTCCCCTCTATAATCTGATTGCAGACCTCCAACAGAGGTTGTATCAAATGGTCCTTCAAAACCTTATAGTATTTGGAGGTAAGTCCATCGGGGCCTGGAGATTTGCCTAATTGAAGGTTCTGAATGGCACTTTCAATTTCTTGCGGAGTAATATTACTATTCAGGGTAGTTCTCATTTCCTGGGTTATTTTTTGTAATCCATTAGTTTTAAGGAATTGATCCACCTCAAAGTCTTTCTGTGGCCTTTGTGAATAAAGTTCTTTGAAATATCTCTGGAAACACTTTCTAATTTCCTCGGGTTTCTGAATCATTCTCCCTTCAATCTCTAGATTTGTAACTGTATTAAGTTTTTGTCTCTTTTTCAACTGCCATGCTAGCAGTTTCCCACACTTGTTTGCTGATTCAAAGGATCTTTGTTTCATTTGTTTAATTTTCCATTCCACCTCTTGATTTATCAATTTCGAATATTGTGCCTGGAAAAATTTCACTTCTCTCAGCACTTCCTTCGACTTGGGCCTAGATCTTAATTTTTTCTCTCCTTCTCTTATTTTCTCCAATATCTCCTCCTTCTTTTCATTCCAGAACTTTTTCTTGATCGTATTTTGTTGTATAAGAAACCCTCTCATAACTGCTTTACTTGCGTCCCAGATTGTTCTTTTTTCCACAGTGGTGTTTAAATTTATCTCAAAATAGTCCTTTAAAGTTTTTTGGGCCTTCTTAACAATCTCCTGATCCCTTAATAGGGTGTCATTCATTTTCCATCTATAGGATCCGGTTATGTTTAATCTCAGTTCCACTTTCAATGCGTTATGGTCGGAGCAGGTTTTTGGGCAGATTTCCACTTTTCTAGTCTTAGGTGCCAGTCCTCTAGTTACCCATATTTGGTCGATTCGTGTCCATGTCAGATGAGCTTCAGAAAAGAAAGTTCCTTCTTTTCCTAGGGGGTTCTTAACCCTCCATATGTCAATTAAGTCCATGTTGTCAGTCATTTCAAAAAAAGTTTTAGGTAGTCTGCCATCTTTCATTATGTTAGCACTTTGCGACTTATCCATGTTTACAGATACGACCCCATTCATATCACCCAACATAATGATGTTGTTATAGTCTAAATAGTCCAGCATAATCTCGTGCAGCTTCCTAAAGAATTCCGATTTTCCTTCATTTGGAGCATATATTCCTAATATCAAAAAATTTTCTCCTTGTGTCTGAATTTCAATCGCCAAAATTCTGCCATGTTCATCTTTAAATAAGAATTTCGGTGACAGGCTCTCCTTTGCATATATCACCACTCCTCTTTTCTTAACTTTGTCCGAAGAAATAAATTCTTGTCCTGTTTAATTTTTTTATTTCATAGAAGTAAAGAATATGTACACGCCCACACATATAAACATACAGAAATAAAAGTGTTGCACAGACAAATAGAAATAAAGAAAGAAATAAAAGTAAGAGAAATATATAGAAACTTAATTTTCACTTTGGTTACATTTCTTAATCTTCGTTTTCAAAACTTCCTTTAGCTTTCCCGAAAATCATTAGAAGTAACAGTTTAAATTACACATTTCTTAGTATATATTGTCATTGTACCTTTTTATATACATTTCTTAATGTATATTAACCTTACATATTATTTGGTCTCCTATTCTCTTTAAACAATAACTCACAGTCTTTCACAGTGCGTCTCTAAATCCCTTTAGCGTTATTTCCCCTTGACTAATGAATTCCAAGTAATCTACATATTTTCCCCAATCCTCCGTGAACTTTTGGTCTCTTATGTATCTTACTTTGCCTGTAAGTCTGTCCAATTCCATATAATCCAACAGCTTAAATCTCCATTCCTCCACCGTTGGTGTCTCCTGCTTTTTCCACATCTGGGCCAGCATTACTCTTGCTGCTGTAACCGCATAATATACTAATTTACGATCCTCTTTTCTTATCACATAACCCAATATACCTAGTAGGAAAAATTCTGCTTTCTTTGGAAACGTGTATTTTAAAATCTTCTTCAGTTCTATATAGATTTTTTTCCAAAACTGTTTAACTTTTCCACACTCCCACCACATGTGATAGAAGGAACCCTCACTAACCCTACATTTCCAGCACTTATTATCCACCTTATACATTTTCGACAGTTTCATAGGTGTTAAATACCATCTATAAAACATCTTCATTATGTTTTCTTTTACCGTTACACACGCCGTGAAATTTAGTCCTTCCTTCCAGAGTTTTCCCCAATCTTCAAATAGTATATTATGTCCTACATCCTTTGCCCAGCGAATCATTACACACTTAACCTCCTCATCCCCTAAACTCCAATCCAACAGTATCCTATACATTTTCGAAACAATTTTTTCTTCTTTGTTTATAATTTCCGTCTGAAACTTAGATTCCTTCTCTACGTAGCCTCTTTCTTTAAGATCCTTCCTGAACATTTGGTTCACCTGGAGATGGTGTAACCAGTCATAGACATGTTCTTTAACCTGATCGTATGGTCGTACAATCCATTTCCCATCTTCTTTAATTATTAACTGGTTATATGTTGCCCATTTATTTCTCATATTAGTAGTCTTCACACACATGACTTCTAGAGGTGAAAGCCAATGTGGGGTTTTTGGTTCCAGCAGATTTTTATATTTATCCCATATTTCAATTAAAGGTCCTCTGAAAATATGATTCCCAAATCCTTTATATATCTTCCATTTATCCCGCCATAAGTAGGCGTGCCAGCCGAAGTTGTTGTCGTAACCCTCCAAGTCTAATAATTCCCTGTTCTCTAGCCTTACCCAATCTTTAACCCAACACAGACAAACCGCCTCATAATATAATTTCACATCCGGCAAGGCGAAGCCCCCCCTTTCTTTTATGTCTGTTAATAGTTTAAATTGAATCCTAGGTTTCTTTCCCTGCCATATGTATCTCGACAACACTCGTTGCCACTCTTTAAAGATTCGGCTTCCTTTAATTATTGGGATAGTTTGAAATAAGAACATCAACCTCGGCAGCACATTCATCTTAATTGTGTTAATCCTTCCCCAAAACGACAGTTTCAACCCTCCCCAAATTTCCAAATCTTTTCTTATTTCCCTCCACGTCGATTCATAATTATTCTTAAACAGATCTATATTCCTAGGTGTTATCCAAATGCCAAGATATTTCACTTTTTTAACCACTTCTATTTGCGTTTGCTGTTGAATTGTTTCTGTTAGTTTCTGATCCAAATTTTTACCTATTATTTTTGTTTTACTCTTATTTAATTTGAACCCTGCTACCTCTCCAAACTGATCTAATTCTTTTAATATCTCTCCTGTTGCAGTTGTTGGTTCTTCTGTCATTATAACTACATCATCCGCATAGGCTCTAATCTTATATGCATTCTGTCCAACTAACACTCCTTTTATTTTTTGATTCTGCCTTATAGAATTTAGTAATACTTCTAAGGTCATTATAAACAGAAGCGGGGAGAGCGGGCAGCCCTGTCTTGTTCCTCTTCGTATCTTTATCTCTTCTGTCACTATATTGTTGATAATCAGCTTGGCTTTCTGATCTGTATATATGGCTTTTACTCCATTAAAAAAATCCTCCCCCACTTCTATATGCTCTAAATTTTTCAACATAAAGTCCCAAATAACATTATCGAATGCCTTCTCGGCATCGACAAACATCATTATGGCCTGTTTGTTAATCTTGACAGATAAATACTCTAACATGTTAATTATATTTCTTGTATTGTCTCTCATCTGCCGTCCTGGCAGGAATCCCGCTTGGTCCCCATGAATAGTCTCTGATAATAGCCTCTTCAATCTTTTTGCAAGGATCCCCGCAAATATTTTATAATCTACATTTAGCAGTGAGATCGGTCTATAATTTTTAACCTGGGTTAAATCTGCGTCTTGCTTGGGGATAAACGTAATATATGCCTCTTTCCAGGTCTCTGGGAATTCCCCTTTCCTTAAAATGTTATCCATAGTTTCTTTCAAAGGTCCCACCAAAATGGGTTTCATCTCTTTGTAATAACCTGCGGTGAATCCATCAGGGCCTGGAGCTTTCCCCCTCTTTAACTCTTTAATTGCGTCTTCTATTTCATCACTTCCTATTGGGGTGTTCAGCTGTTGTCTTTCCTCCATTGAGATTTTTTTCACCCCTTTATCCTTCAGAAATCTCTCAATTCTCCTTAAACTAATTTTCTCTTTGTTGGAATATAATCTTCTATAATAATTGAGAAACTCTCCCCTGATTTCTTTAGGATCTGATTTCTCTTCCTCTCCCACCTTTATTTTATTTATTGTGCTCCTTTCCTTCCTCTTTTTAATTTGCCATGCTAACCACTTGCCTGACTTATTTGCAAACTCGAAGTTTTTTTTTCTTAATTTTTTTATATTCCATTCAACCTCTCTGTTTATTATTGTAGCAAATTGAGCTTGTAGAATTTTTATATTTTCTTTTGCTTTCTGGCAATTAGGTTTTTGGGATAATTTCTGCTCATTTACCATTATCTGCTTCAAAATCTCATCTTTCCCTTTTTCTCTCTTCTTGTTTTTGATTGCATTCTGCTGGATAAAGTAACCTCTTATTACTGCCTTACTTGCTTCCCATACTACGTTAGCTTTTGTTCCTTTACCGCTGTTTTCCATAAAATATTGTTTTAGTTTTTCCTGTGCTTTCTCAACAATTTTTTGATCCTCCAGCAGATAATCCTTTAATCTCCATCTAAAAGTTCTTAGCTCCAGGCTTTCTAATTCCAACTCCATCGGATTATGATCTGAGAATACACTCGGTCTTATTTCTATTGTTTTAATTCTTGGGCATAATTCGCTTGAGATCCATATCTGATCAATACGTGACAGCGACTGGTTTGGTTCGGAGTGGAAGGTGAATTGTTTATCCAGTGGGTGTTTAAGACGCCAAATATCTATCAAATTACCATTATCTACCATTGAGAAGAAAGATTTTGGTAGCTTCCCATTCTTACTTCCTCCTTCCCTACACCTATCAGCTTCTAGAGAGACCACCCCATTCAAATCACCCATTAGAATAATTTTCTGATCAACAAATTCACAAATTTTCTCTTCCAATTTTTTAAAAAATTCCGACTTATTATCATTTGGGGCATATACCCCAATTACCACCAAATTTTCTCCTTGCCAATTGATACGGACCCCTATTATTCTGCCCTCTTCGTCTTTAAATATTGGTTTAGCCTCAATCTTATTTTTAATATAAAAGACCACTCCTCTTTTCTTCTCTTTATCCAAAGACTCAAATTCATTTCCTAACCTCCTATTGATTAGTATTTTCCTGTGCCTTCTTGCTACGTGCGTTTCTTGGAGACAAATAATATCTAGATTTTTCTTTTTCAGATATTGTTCAATTTTATTCCTCTTTTTTTTGTCGTTCATCCCATTAATATTCCAACTCCAGATTTTTAACCCCATTGTTTCTATTACTCCCTTAAATTTTCCTTATCTTTATCAATTTCCTGGATCTTCCTCTTCTGGCTCTCCTTCTGTCTCTTCGTCCGGTCCACTCCCTCCCCCTCCCTCCTCTTCTTTTGATTCAGATTCTCCCGAAACTCCTCCTTCCGCTCCCCCCCCTCCATTCATCTCCACCCTTAATTCTTTATATTTCCTCAAGAATTTCCCGGTTTCCTCCTGGTTTGATAGCTTATGCTTTTTGCCTCTATATATAAAGGATAACCCTTCCGGGAATTCCCATCTAAATTCTATTTTATTTTTCTTCAGTGCCTGCACCAACAATTTATAAGAATCTCTACGTTTAAGTAGTCTGATTGGGACGTCTTTAAAGATAATAATATAATTTCCCTCTATATTCAATCTCTTTTCCCTATTCCTTAAGAGTATCTTATTCCTCATTTCTTTATCCTTAAATGTTATCAGGCAATCACCTGTATATTTCTTTACTCTTGTTGAACTGACCCGCATTCTAAATGCACTCTGCACATTTTTGGCCATTTCCTCGACTGTCATCCCCATCCATTCCGCTAACTCCTTTGTTAATTTCTCCTTGACATTTTCATTTTGTGTCTCTGGCACCGCCCTCAATCTTAAGTTCACCTCCCTCTGCCTCAATTCATTCATTGCGATAATATCCTTCATCTCCTCCTGTGCCTTATTTAAATCCATCACTTCCGCTTTCATCTTTTCCTTTTCTCTTTTAATATCTTTTAACTCCGATCTAGTCCTTTTTAATCCTTCTTCATTGAGCTGCGTTCTCCTAAATATCTCTTTTATTTGGCCTTTTAGTTCATTTACTGTCTCATCCATCTTTTTATCCAATCTCCCAATCCTATTATCTACTTGTTCTAACTTATGTTCTACATTGGTTTGACTCTGTCTGATTTCAGCAAGCACCTTCAAAATATCGGTCTTAAAATCTACCTCTTGTTTCGATCCCCTTCTATCGCTAGGATTTCCCCCGTTTGTTCCCCTCTTTCCTGTATGCGACATCCTGTTGTTTTTGCGTTCCCACCCCTCCCTGTCGGTGCCTTCCCTCCGTGTTTCTTTCTAACCCTTTTGTTATATCTATCAGTCTTCTCAGTCTTTATTATATTGACTTTCTGTCCTTGACCCTCCTGAGTTATCCAACCCTTATTTATATTTTCCTTATAATCACCGTAGGCACTATAGGAATTTTGCCCTTAAGTCCTTCAAATTCCTCTTCCGCCCAGTCCAGTTATTCCTCTATCAGCTGGTCTTCTTTCCTCCAATCAGGCTGGGTGGTGGCTCGAAAACAACTAACAAAGAGATCGCAAAACTGAAAAGCAAGGGAAAGATAGAAAACAATTAGGGGGAGTACAAGAGATGGAGAGAGGGAAGGGGAGAGAGAGAAGGGGAAGGGGAACCGGTCAAAGAATTAAACAGTCTTCATTTCGCCACTAGATGTCGCCAGATCCTTAATTTAACATTAGCTTTTCGGCGTCTCCTCTCCCAACGTTGCTCTCCCCTATAATTCTAAGATATCAATTCAGTCTTTCATAAACAGATAGCAGTCCCAGTTTCTTTCTAAAATGTCCCTTTATCTTAGTTCTGTTTTTAATCTCTCACGTAAATCAATATTTGAAAATTCCGGTTTTCATGTTCCAGTCCAGTAAAGAAAAAGAAAAAGAAGTCAAGCGCCTCAGTAATAGAAGAAAGAGGAAATCACCTACGGTATGGTGGTTCCGCTGGTGTATATCACTGTCCTTTTTTCCTCTCCCCTTTCCACCTATTACCAGATTCACTCTCAAAGGCTTCTAATGGCGGCAGATTCTTCTCTTCCGGTTTTGAAATCCCTTGCGTTTATCACACAGAACAAAGAGCAAAGAAGCGTCTTTTCTCCTCCTTCCCCCCTCCGTTTCACCAAGGACGCCTCACTCCAAATATTTTTCCCTGGCCTCTCTCCTTCCCTCCTTCTGTAACAGTACACCACAAATTTTTTCCCTTTGTCCTGAGGGGAGGACTGGGAGGAAGTATCTTATCCGCCAAGGCAACTCACTTTCATTTTCCTCTCACACTGGCTTCGTGCTGCGTCTGGGTTGATTTTCGATTTCCAGCTAAACTCCGTTCACTCCTCTTTGTTGCTCCGAGACTTCCTTGTTGTTATTTGGTCTTTTGACCACCAAATTGGAATGTTTTCTTTCGTTTTGGAGTTCTTGATTTGAGAATGGACCGCTTTCTCCGCAGGCTCAGGGCTTCGCTAATTGGAGGTAGGTAATGGCGTCCCTCGACCTGCAAGATCTCTCCGCCGCTCTCTTCACCTCTTAGAGGCTACCTGGCGACCGGGTCGATCTTTCTCCTGGTCGTGCCGGGAACCAGACCTTCTGAACACCCTCCAGAAGTATTTTTTGAGGGTCTCCGCGCCCTGGAGTTGCCCCCACCCTCCAAAATAGCTCAGATTCTCCCCTCCCGGTAAGAACCTTGCTTGCACTGAGATCGCGGTACGCCGGAAGTCCCCGAAGAAATAAATTCTTGGCCTAATCTTTTATTAATTAACACTTTTCTGTGGAGCCTTGTCACATGTGTTTCTTGCAAGCAAATAATGTCCAATTGTTCTTTTTTCAAAATATGAAATACTTTTATTCTTTTTTCCGGAGAGTTTCCGCCATTTATATTCCAGCTGAGAAGCTGCAGAGACATCCTGGTTTAGTTGGTGGGTCCTACAATGGGGTGTCTAGGTTTTCCTCCGATCCCGGAGGTGGTGGTGCTGGTCCAGATCCAGACGGTGTAGGTTTTGGAGGTGGTCCCGATGGTGGTGGTGGCCAAGAAGCTGCAGCTCCTTTTTGTAGGTCCTCCTCGTGGTCGTGTAGGAACTTCTGTTGATCCTCAGGTGTTTTGATTCTTACCTTCCTTCCTTTATAGGTAAATGATAGTCCTTGTGGAAACTCCCACCTATAAGGAATTGCGTTGTGTCTTAACAATTTGGTCAGGTCTGTGTAAGTGGTCCTAAGATCCAATAGATGTTTGGGTATATCTCTGTAGATTTCAGCCTTTTTACCTTCTATCTCCAAAGATTTTTTAAAATGTAGGCCTAATATCTTATCTCTTTCCTCTCTTGATCTCAAAATAACCAAACAGTCTCTGGCCTTATCTTTCTTTGCCGATCTTCCCAGTCTAAAGGCCGTCACGATTTTGAAATCTTTGTCTTCCTCAATTCCCCAGAATTTGGAAAATAAAAGTGTCAGAAATCCCTCTAAATTACCTACCTCCAATTCTGGGATGGCCCTTAACCTGAGATTATTTTCCTTACTTTTCAATTCAACCAGTGACAGGTAGGCTTGTTGTTCCCCTACCTGTCTTTTCAGAGGCCTTACTTCCCCCTTAATCTCATCAACTTTTTTGTTTGCCTGTTCTGCTTTTTGATTGGCTTCCACAGCTAGTTTATAATTTTCAGCCGTAGCTCCTTGCAAATTCTCTATTGCCTGAGTATGCTGGGAAACCTGATCAGATAATTTACTAATAGAGGATGTAGCTTGGTCAATTTTTAATGATTGATTGTCCACCTTTTGGTTTAAAATTGCCAGTTGCTCCAAAATTTGTTTCAGGACTGTTTCAGATCCTCCAGTTGCCATATCTTCTGTAACAGGCTGCTCAGTTTCCACCTCCTGTGCTGTTAGCACAGTTGGGACAGATGATCTGCGTTGATGAGTTAAAGTTGTTTGAACAAGTTGCACAGATTTCTTTTCTTTTTCTTTTTCTTTAGCTTTGGCTGCTCTTGTTTTCCCTGAGCCGCTCATTCCACACCTGCCTCAGTTCAAGGTCAAATTGTCTTTTATTCCATAAGAGAGACAAGTCCAAAGTATAAACAATTAAACCACAAGAAGTCTCAATAAAGTACACTTCCCAGGCCACTATGTCTCCACAATCCTCTAGGGGGAGTATTTCAGAGTTTCAAGGAAGGAGAGAACTCTTTTCCGCCATTAAAGTTCCTATATTCCCCGTATTAAGTCTTTGTAATTCCAGAGTACAAAAGGAAGGTTCCCAAGGCTTTCTATTTCTTGAATAAAAGCCACAAGGTGTCAAGAATGGTCCCAGCAACAATGTTTAAACGTTAGTATCTCAGTCTACGTAACAGTTTAAACTTCAGCAACAGTATCAGCAGTTTGACAGTTCTCTATTACGCTCTGGCAGCCCGACGACTAGGTTGTCCCTTTTAGCTCCGTATAACTCAAAGATAGGAAGAAAGTTCCGAAAATAGAATCCACAGGTTTAACAAAGATTTCCCTTTTGACTTCTAAAAACAGAGTCTATCAATGCGCCTTTGTTCTGCTTTTACGATCCTTTTTGAACGCTACAGCGCTCTTCAGAGCCCTTGCTTTGATCTAGTTAGCAGGATCGGAAGACGGACTTCCTGTTACTCGCCTCCCGTTTTCAGTCAAAATCCTCAAATTTAGTCCAAGATTTAGTACCCCTTACTCACGGGTATGTAGCTGTCAAATTCAGTGTTTTCAAGCGCTCATCGGCAGCAGCAGCGCGGCTTTGCATCCACGAAAAGAGCGATGAACTCACAGCGCCGCTCCCCCTTTCACGTTCCGGAGCCCCTTACGAGGTTCCTTCTTCGTTTCTGGGGGGGCTTTTGGCGCCCGCCGAGTCCCACGGCCACAGGCTCGCTCTGCCTGTGGTTTTTCTTAGTGGGTCTCCGCTTTGCCGCAGCGGACGACCCTTTTTCGCGGAGCCCCTCTTCACAGAGTAAAGAGGACCGCCATTGCCGTTTTGCGCCGCCTCCGGAACTCTCTCTCTCCTTTTTTAAAATAGTATTTATTCAAATTTTAAAGATTACAAAGAGAAAAAAAACACACACACACAATAAAAATAATAAAAAAGACATAAGATATACAAACAATTTAAAAAAAACAGATCAAACCTTTACATAGCTTTCTTTCCTTTACTTATTTCCTTTTTTAAAAATAAAATAAAATAAAATAATATTTATTAAATTTTCCAATAAGAACATACAAATACAAAACAACTACAATGAAAACAAACACAAACAAAAAACAAGTATAATTTCAAAACTTATTTTCTCAACCTTATTTCCCCGACTTCCTCATACCTCACCGTTTTGTATTCTAGTTTCATTATCCCATCAGCAACTCCATTCCCTTATTTCCCAAAAGTTTTTTTACTAATTCCATTCCTTTTCTTACTCTAATGTCTCTGAAAACCAATATTTTTAAGTCCATGTCAATCTAACATTCTTTAATCTTGTAATATTTATTAAGATAGTCCTTAAATTTCTTCCAATCTTCTTCCACTGTCTCTTTCTCCTGGTCTCGGATTCTGCCTGTCATCTCTGCGAGTCCCATGTAGTCTGTCCTCTTCATCTGCCATTCTTCCAGAGTGGGTAGATCTGATGTCTTCCAATACTTTGCAATAAGGATCCTTGCTGCTGTTGTGGCATACAAAAACAAAGTTCTGTCCTTCTTTAACACCACATGGCTTACCATACCCAGGAGAAAGGCCTCTGGTTTCTTCAGGAAAGTGTATTTAAACATCTTTTTCATTTCATTATATATCATTTCCCAGAAAGCCTTAATCCTTGGGCATGTCCACCAGAGGTGAAAGAATGAGCCTTCATTTTCTTTACACTTCCAACATTTGTTATCTGACAAGTGGTAAATTTTTGCAAGCTTGACTGGGGTCATGTACCACCTATAGATCATTTTCATAATGTTTTCTCTCAAGGCGTTACACGCCGTAAATTTCATGCCGGTGGTCCACAACCTTTCCCAGTCAGCAAACATAATGTTATGACCAATATCTTGCGCCCACTTAATCATAGCTGATTTAACTGTTTCATCCTGCGTATTCCATTTCAACAGCAAGTTATACATTTTTGATAATTTTTTAGTATTGGATTCTAACAATTCTGTTTCCATTTCGATTTCTTCACCTGGAAGCCAATTTTCTTATCCATCTTGTAAACCTCCATTATTTGGTAATAGTGGAGCCAATCTCTCACTTTATCCTTTAATTTCTCAAAACTCTGCAGTTTGAAGTTACTACCCTCCTGTTCTAAAATTTCCCAATATTTCGGCCATATACACTCCATATTGAGTTTTTTCACAGCTTTTGCCTCCATTGGTGAAAGCCACCTTGGAGTTTTGCTCTCCAGTAGATCTTTATATCTGATCCAAACATTGTACAATGCTTTCCTGACAATATGATTTTTAAAACCTTTATGAACCTTAACTTTGTCATACCACAAATATGCATGCCACCCAAAAAAGTTATTAAAACCTTCCAAATCTAAAATGTCTGTGTTCTTAAGGAGCAGCCAATCCTTCAACCAGCAGAAAGCTGCTGATTCATAGTAAAGTTTCAAATCTGGCAGGGCAAATCCCCCCCTTTCCTTTGCATCAGTTAAAATCTTCCGACTGGGAAGACGGAGCATCCGGGACAAGATGGCGCCGAGCTAAAGAATTTTTTAACGAAGGCTCTCAGATATCCCTTCCTGGGCATTAAGGCACTCCCTCCCAGTTTTTTCGTTGACTCCTCGTGACAAACTTATTCCAAGGATCCTAAAGGACTTCTAATGGGCTTTTAACCCTAAAAACTACAAATTCATAAAACCACAAACTTCTCCCACCCCCTCTAACTTCGTGGACCCCCCAAACATCTCAGTCGTTCTAACAAACAGAAGAAAGGGGGGGGGTACTTCAAAGGAGTGCTATAACTGGACCCAGTTTTAAACTCTTCGCAGCAACCCCAGCCAGGACTGAGTGAGAATTGAATGAAACTGCGACCTCAGAACCTTAGCACTTTATCACTCTACTCAGAAGTCTGATCTCATTGACTTAAGAACAATCTAGTAATGAGAAGAGCCAAAAGACTCAGGTGTCTTGATACAGAAACTGACACAGAGCCCTCTGGTTTCAAACAGAGTAATCTAGATAATTACCTGCTACCTCAAAAACAGCATGTATCCCCTCCCAAAACCTTCCTCAACTCTTTACATGGAAAGACAATTGAAGAGATATCCCTAGGAATAAATGAGGACAACGCTACTACTCCCATAACCGAGGCACAAGCACTAATTGATAGAAAGGTGGAACTGCTGGAGGAATGCTGCCTATTGACTGCTCAAACAGTTCAAAAAATCTTTGAACAATTACAAAACATTACCAAGAAGCTGGATAACCTAGATGAAAGGAGGCAACTCACTCCCTTTTTGCCACCCTTAACAAGCCCTGGAGATAAACAGAACAAATACAAATCTATACCTCTAAACCAGCCAAAAACCAGAGGAAGCCCCCCTCACTCAATCAACCTGATACTGAGGCCATGTGAGATTGTTCTCCACATTTTTCCATATAGAGGACCCCTACCTTACTGGGGGTCACCTTTCTGGGCCAGACATCATCTAAATCAGCTCCTTGGCCTTGAGGGCGGAAGCATTGACTTAAAAGCAGTCAAGAGGCTTACTAACGATGGATATTCCAAAAAAGTACTACTAAGATTTGGTAGTCATAGAATCCCAACCAAAATCTTAAGAGAAAAGGCTCATTTAGCCCGGAAAGGAATTTTTCCGCGTCGACACTTTGAAGATATATCACCCAGACCATTGATTCCATCTAAAAGACAGAACAAGATGAACAAGGCCATTCCACCAGAAGCCGACATCCGCCCTACCCCCGTGGAAGAACCCAGTAGATGGGAGAAACCGCAGCCAGTTACCCGGGAAATCAAGCAAGAAAAATCCAAGCTCCCAAACCATGCGACTGTAGCATCAAATAACAACCTCGCCTTTGACACAATAGACTGGACAGTCCCAGAAGAAGAAGATCTGCTGAGTAACTTTACCAAGCTACCAGATAAGGAACAAATAAACATACTCAGTAAATTGACGAAACTACAGGCCAGATTGACCGAAATTCACCAACAAGGTCAACAAAATGCAGCAGAAATAATACACAATCAAACTTTACACTTACCAGCCTTTTCCCCAAAATGCATAGTCAAAAAGAGAGTCACTAATGGAACTTTCAAATGTATAGATGCAGAGCTTCAAATCCAGCCGCCTCTAGAATATGAAATGGCAAGGAAAAATTCCAGTAATGAGACCACAAATTCCTGGCTGAGATATCAAATACTAGCTCCAAACGAAATAGGTACCCCTTATTCAAGTACTACAAAGGACTCTAACATTGCCGAACAAAAGATGACCTCCAATAGACCTGACACACTGAGCCCAACACCAAACGAGGCCAAAGAAATGGAAGTAGTGACTGAAAATAGTCCTACTGTCCATAATAGTCCACTAATCACAGAAATCTCTCAGGAACAAGGAACAGTCAAGGAAGAAAACCAAGAAAGGGAGGAAATTTTAATTTCCCGCACCTTAAAAAAGAATCTAAAAGATTTGCCATTATGCTCCCCATCGAAAGTAGCGACAAATGGCTGTATCTGCACAAGACAAAATCCCCCGCTGGACTCAACGACTGAATTAGAATGACTAAATGCTGTCAACCAGCCACCAACTCCAAAACGGATCCTACGCTTGCTGTCCTGGAATATCGCAGGGTGGGGAAACAAAGACGGAGACCCAGACCTAATGAACTTTTTTAAAGATTTTGAACTAATACTTCTACAAGAAACATGGTCAACTAGAGATATTAAAATTAATGGATTCACCTCCTACACGAAACCCGCATTGAAAACTAACACGAAGGGCCGGCCGAAAGCAGGGTTCTGTTGTATGATCAAAGACAACTTAGGGTTTGAAATCAAGCAACTAGAAAAATGCTCACCACTTGCACAAGCTCTAATCTTAACCCAAAAAAAAGATTCTTTATTACTTCTAAATGTCTATATCCCTCCAACCAAAAACAACAGCAACAGCGAAAATTGGTCACAACTAACCTTTTATATAGAAAATTTGACCGATAAATACCCAAATGCCTCACTGATAATAGCAGGTGATTTTAATGCCAGAGTGGGAACCAACAACGAACAACTATGTAGCAAATTAAATTGGAATACTGATAATGATATTGCACATGCCCTGAAAATAGGACGACTCTCCAGAGACAGGGTTGTAAACAACGAAGGTTTACGCCTACTTGAATTATGTAACTACTTCAATTTGCAGATTGTGAACGGTTCAACAAAAGGTGATAGAAGCGGGGAGTTTACATACTTCTCCCCCCGAGGATGCAGTGTCATCGACTATATTCTTGTCCCTTATAATATTATAAACTCGATCATGGACCTCAAAATTGGAACGCGCACTGAAAGCGACCACCAGCCATTATCGCTGTCTATTAACTTAAAGGACGAATCCAAAATAACTAAGTACAATATCATAGAAACCTCTCAACACAAACAAATGATCCAATTAAAATGGTCCCAGGAAATGAGTGCAGTAGTGGGGCAAAAACTTACAGCCAACCTGAGAAAACAAGTATTATCCAACTTAAAGACCACTAATCTCTACAGTGATATTCCGAAAATTTATAATGAAATCTTCCAAATGTTTGTAGAGCTTAGTACCCCACCTAAAGTTTGGGAACTTAAACATAGCGCTAGCCCTTGGTTTGATGATGAATGTTTCCAGCTAAAAAGAAAACTGCACCAAACATTTAGAAATAATCGCACTAAACTAGAGCCCTCTTATCTTGATGGAAAAAGAAAATATCACAACATTCTGGCCGAAAAGAAACAAAAATACGCAACCCAAAAATGGCAACAATTACACGACTCAATTCAGAATAAAAACAACAAAGCGTTCTGGAACCTAGTGTATGGAGGATTGAAAGCCGAAAATCAACTAACTCTACCACCAATTGCAGAATCCAAATGGTCCCAATATTTTACATCTGTATTTAACAATCTACACAGTGAACTTAAAGGAAATGAAACCCCTAAAAATAAAATAAATAAACTCCAGGAGTGGCCAAGGGTAGAGGAAGAGGAAATTAGAGAGATAGTTAAAAATTTTAAATCGGGGAAATCTCCAGGGCCAGACGGTCTACCAATAGAATTATTTAAGACCTATATAGATTGGTGGGCAGAACCCTTAGCTCAACTGTTTACTCTTATAGATAAATACGGGATCATACCTGAGATATGGTTAAGATCAATAATTATTCCAATCTTTAAAAATGGCGACCCAAAAGAACCAAGGAATTATAGACCGATAAGCCTACTATCAGTGATAGGGAAAATCTACGCTAAGCACCTCTTATCTAAACTCCTTACCTGGATGAAAAATCTAAACCTACCAGGGAAAGAACAAATAGGTTTCTCCAAAGGTTGCTCTACACTAGACCACTGTCTTATACTCATGCATCTGGTTGAAAAATACAGATCCCAAAGGCAATCTAAGATATACGCTGCTTTTGTAGATTTTCGTGGTGCATTCGACTCAATTGACCGCCCAAAGTTGTGGAGGAAACTCGCAGAATTAAAAATTGATCAGCGCTTATTGATTCTAATGCAAAATCTACACTCTTCTAATACCTGTCAAGTCAAACTTAACACCAAAGGTCACCTTTCATCAGATATCCCAAACTCGAAAGGGGTAAAACAAGGGTGTATTCTTGCCCCCTTTCTATTTAACTTATTCCTATCAGACTTGCCAGACTACCTTCAAAAAATAGAATCACATGCCCCTAAACTTAATCAGAAGCCAGTTCCTCTCTTATTATACGCAGACGATGCTGTCCTACTATCATTAACGAGCCTGGGTCTGAAACGTCTTATATCCTCACTGATCCTTTACTGCGAATGTAACAAACTCTCTATAAATTATGAGAAGACAAAAATTTTGGTCTTCTCGAATGGTTGGAAATTAGAGAAATGGAAAATAAGAGGGCAAGAAATCCAACAAGTGAAAATCCATAGGTATCTGGGAATCTTATTCCAGAGCAATCTAGGGTGGGTAACCCATCGCACAAATGCCATAAAACAGGCAAAGTGCACCTCATCAGCAGTTGCCCGTTTTTATTATCAGATAGGTAATCAATTTATTCCTGCGGCCATTCAGATATTTCAAACAAAAGTGCAATCCCAGTTACTTTATGGAATCCCGCTATGGGTCCAAGCATATAACAGTGATTTAAAAAAAATTCATTCCAGCTTTTTGAGACGTATTCTTGGACTCCCAGCTGTGATCAAATATGAAACAATGTGTGCAGAAATAGGCATACACACACTGGAATATTGGGCATGGTCCACCTCAATAAAGTACTGGTTACGCTGTCATTTTCGCTGCCCTCCATCAAGTCTGCTCGCTGATTTGCTCAAAGACTCCTATAAATCAAGATGGTATCAGCACCTCGAAAAAAAGATTGAATCTTTAGGCATCGAGCTGGAGCCCCTGTACAATTCTAATGAGCAGTACATTTTTCATAATATCCTAACTAGACTAAAGGATGTCGAGAGACAAAATATTATGGCAGCTGTAAACAAAATTTGCTCCCCCACATTCTATGATTTAAATATCTTAGATAGTAGAGCCAATTACGTCACTAAATTAATAATCCCAGCCCAACGTAGGGCTTTTATGCTGGCCCGTTTAAATGTTTTTCCCTCAGCATTTGTCAGGGGAAGATATCAAAACGTTCCTAGAAACAAGAGATTCTGCAGATGCTCTATGAATGTCCCGGACACTGTAGAGCATATTCTCTTTCATTGCCCATTGCACAGTACGATCCGTCAACGCGTGCTGTCCCCTCTTTCGGGTGGTCTGGAACCCCAGCAAGGTAAATGTGTGGGACTTTACCTATCCGACGCTGACCAAAGGGTAACGGCGGGGGTAGCTGAGTTTTTGGCAGCAGTCCTCCAAGGAGCAGGTTAACAAGGAAAACCACCGATTTTATATGTATATATATATATATATATGTATGTAGCCATCTGCTGCCTTTTTAATATACATTTCAAGGTTTTTATATGTTATTCTCTCTTTTATGGTTTTATTTGCATAATGCCTAATAAAGGTTTGATAAAGTAAGTAAAGTAAGTAAAATCTTAAATTTTATTCTGGGCTTTTTGCCCTGCCAGATAAATTTAGAAATATCTCGCTGCCATCCCTTAAAACACTCCATCTTATCAACAATTTGCAATGTTTGAAACAAAAATAACATTCTAGGCAATACATTCATCTTAATAGCTGCTATTCGACCAGACAAAGAAAGCTTCAAGTTTGACCAAATTTCTAAATCTTTTTTCACTTGGTTCCAACATTTCTCATAATTGTCTTTAAATAAGTTCATATTTTTAGCTGTCATATTAATCCCCAAATATTTTACACTCTTAACCACTGTTAAACCTGTTTCATTCTGAAACCTCTCCTTCTCTCTTACTGTTAGATTTTTCTCTAATACCTTAGTCTTTAATTAATTTAAATCCTGCCACTTGACCAAACTCTTGAATTAATTCCAAAACCCTTTTCGTACTGGATTCCGGCTCTTGCAATGTAAGTACCAAATCATCTGCAAATGCTCTCAATTTATATTGTCTCACTCCGACCTGAACCCCTTTAACCAGCTGGTCCTTTCTTATCATGTTCAGCAAAACCTCCAGGACCGAAATAAAAAGTAGTGGGGAAATTGGGCACCCCTGACGTGTCCCTTTTTCTATCTTAAGTTCTTCTGTAATAATATTATTTACAATTAGCTTTGCTTTTTGTTCAGAATAAATTGCGCCTATACCGTTTTCAAAACCTTGGCCTACCCCCATCCCATGGAGATTCTTCTTCATAAAGGTCCAAGAAATATTGTCAAAGGCTTTCTCCGCGTCCACAAATATCAAAACAGCTTTTGTATTTATATTAACTTCTAACATTTCCAAAATGTCTATTATGTTCCTTACATTATCTGATAAATGTCTTCTCGGGAGGAAGCCCGATTGATCCCTATGAATCTCCCCCATCAAAACTTTTTTCAATCTCTTAGCTAAAATGTCAGCAAAAATTTTGTAATCCACATTTAATAAAGAGATTGGGCGGTAGTTCTTAAGTTGGGTCTTTTCAGTCTCTGTCTTCGGTATAAGCGTGATATAAGCCTCTTTCCACGTATCAGGTGCTTCTTTCCCCTCAAGGATTTCATTACAGACTTCCTTCAAAGGTTGTATTAGCCATTCTTTTAAAGCCTTGTAATATTTGGAAGTCAGTCCATCAGGTCCCGGAGATTTGCCCAGTTTCATGTTTTGAATGGCATCTTCTATTTCTTGTTCAGTTATTTTCTGATTCAAAAGCACTTTGTCCTGACATGAAATTTCCTTCATCCCATTTTTCTTCAAGAATTGTTCTACATCAATCTCTTTTTCTGGCCCTTGTGCATATAGTTGTTTAAAGTATCTCTGGGAGCAGCTTCTAATTTCAGTTGGGTTGTTAATGTTCTTTCCATCCACTTCTAAATTTGTCACTGTATTTAGTTTTTGTCTCTTCTTCAATTGCCAAGCCAAAAATTTCCCGCATTCATCAGCAGATTCAAACGTTTTCTGTCTCATTTGTTTAATTTTCCATTCTATTTCTTGGTTCATCAGTTCCATATATTGCATTTGTTATAATTTAATTTCTCTCAAGATCTCCTGAGACTTTGGTTTTGATCTCAATTTCTTTTCTCCTTCTTTAATTTTTTCTAATATCTTATCCTTTTTCTCGTTTTGGCTTTTCTTCTTTATTGTATTTTGTTGTATCAAGAAACCTCTCATAACCGCTTTGCTTGCGTCCCTTTACTTATTTCCTTGACCTCCTCACACCTCCCTTTTTTGTATTCTAGTTCAGTTAGATGTTTCAGCAAATCCTTTCCAGCTTTGTTTTTATCCTAATAATTTATCTTAATATACTGTAATTCTCGTCTTTCACCAATTAATAAATCAATTTTAACCTAATCCTTTATATCATTTCTGCTAAAACCACATTACTTCATTCCAACAACCTTCTAACATTCCTTAATTTTGCAATGTTTCTGTAGATAAACTTTTAAATTTTTTCCAATCTTCTTCCACCGACTCTTCACCTTGGTCTCGGATTCTGCCAGTCATTTCCGCCAGTTCCATGTAGTCCATTACTTGCATCTGCCATTCTTCCAAGGTGGGTAGGTCTTGTGTCTTCCAATGTCTTCCAACCTGTATATCATTTTCATTATATTCTCTCTTAAGGCATTACATGCCGTAAACTTCATACCTGTGGTCCATAACTGTTCCCAGTCAGCCATCATAATGTTATGTCCAACATCTTGTGCCCATTTTATCGTAGCAGATTTCACCATTTCATCCTGGGTATTCCATTTCAACAGCAAGTTATACATTCTTGACAAGTTCTTAGTTTTAGGATCTAAGAGTTCTGTTTCCAATTTTGATTTCTCCACCTGAAAACCAATTTTCTTATCCAAATTATAAACCTCCATTATTTGGTAATAATGAAGCCAATCCCATACTTTGTTTTTTAGTTTTTCAAAACTCTGCAGCTTTAATCTGTCTCCTTCTTGTTCCAATATTTCCCAATATTTCGGCCAATTGGCCTCCATATTGAGCTTTTTCAGAGCCTTTGCTTCCATTGGTGACAACCACCTTGGAGTTTTATTTTCAAGCAAATCCTTATATCTTATCCAGACATTAAACAGTGCTTTCCTGACAATATGGTTTTTAAACGCTTTGTGTGCTTTAACCTTATCATACCACAAAAATGCATGCCAACCAAATACATTATTGAACCCTTCCAAATCCAATACATCAGTGTTTTCAAGAAGTAGCCATTCCTTCAGCCAACAAAATGCGGCTGATTCATAATAAAGCTTAAGGTCTGGCAGGGCAAATCCACCTCTTTCTTTAGCATCAGTTAATATTTTAAATTTTATTCGGGGCTTCTTGCCCTGCCAGACAAATCTAGAAATATCTCTCTGCCACTTCTTGAAACAATCCATTTTGTCCAAAATTTGCAGTGTTTGAAACAAAAACAACATCCTTGGCAATACATTCATTTTTATCACAGCAATTTGGCCTAGCAAAGATAGCTTCAAATTTGACCATATTTCTAAGTCCTTTTTCACTTCCGTCCAACATTTTTCATAATTATCTTTAAATAAGTTCACATTCTTAGCAGTCATGTTAACCCCTAGGTATTTCACTTTCTTAACCAGTGTTAATCCTGTCTCCTTCTGAAACCTCTCTCTCTCAATCACTGTTAGATTTTTCTCTAAAACCTTAGTTTTCAGTTTATTCAACTTAAAACCTGCTACCTGACCAAATTCTTGAATCAGTTCCAATACTCTTTTAGTACTAGATTCTGGCTCCTGTAATGTCAATACCAAATCATCAGCAAATGCTTTCAATTTGTACCGTTTAGCTCTGACTTGTATACCTTTAACCAATTGGTCCTTTCTAATCATGTTTAGCAAAACCTCCAGGACCGATATAAAAAGCAATGGAGAGATTGGGCAACCCTGTCGTGTTCCTTTCTCAATCTTAAACTCTTCTGTAACTACATTATTCACAATTAACCTAGCTTTTTGTTCTAAGTAAATTGCACCTATACCGTTTTCAAAACCTTGGCCTACCCCCATTCCCTGTAAATTTTTCTTCATAAAATTCCAAGAAATATTGTCAAAGGCTTTCTCCGCGTCCACAAATATCAAAACTGCTTTGGTATTAATCTTCACTTGTAATTTTTCTAAAATGTTAATTATGTTCCTCGTATTGTCAGACAAGTGTCTCCCCGGGAGAAAGCCCGCTTGATCTTTATAGATTTCTTCTACTAGTACCTTTTTTAGTCTTTTTTTTTTTAAAAAAATAATATTTATTAAGTTTTTAACAAGAAAAGTGTTACAAAACAGTAAACGAAAAACACACAAAAAATTACAAAACCCAAAATTTAACTTAAAAATAAAAAATAAAAAATAAAAACCCCTCTTTCTAATATCTTACCACTCATTTACTTATTTTCATGACTTCCACACACCTCCCTTTTTTGTATTCCATTTAAAAATTTGTTCAGCAAATTCATACCCTCTTAATTTACCCTTAATTGTTTATCCTCACATGTTATAACTTCAATTTTTCATCTAATATCAATCCATTCTTGCATATTCTTATTTTGCCTTATTAATAGAACCACTTCATTTCATTCCAACATCATTAACATTCAATAATTTTACAGTGTTTCTGTAGATAGATTTTAAATTTCGGACTTCCGGGTTAGCGCGAACGGCTAATGGCGGATTCCCTCCGAGCTCCGGAGGGAATCGGCTCTGCTGAGGACGGGTCTTGCCGTGCCGGCGACACGGGGACCCTCAGAAACCGCAGGCGCGGAAGCCTGCGGACTTGGTGACTCGGTGGGCACCTTAAGCGCCCTCCCCGACCCACGAAGAGCCTTTTTAAAGGCTGCGGAGAGGGTACGGAGAGTGGCGTGGTGCTGAGAGTAGACCGCTACCTCAGTAGAGCGAAGCCGCAAGCCATGGCCGGAGAGCGCTGACTTTCTTCCCAAAATTTGGACTGGATAACAAAGGACCCGTGAGTAGTGGAATTTGGACTTTAAAAATTTTATCCTGTGAATTTGGCACGATCGGGGGATGTGTTAAAGGGAAGTCCGCACCCCCTCTACTTATAGACGTTTCAAAGCAAGGAACGGAGAATTAAGGTGGAATGAATACTGTTTTGATGATTTAAAAGTTTCTCACAAATTTGATAGAACAAGATTTTTGTGCTGGAGAGAAAGGGAATTTGGAACTTTGTGTGTATCCCCCCCAAAAAACCCGGGAGTGTCCTATTTGGGTCCCGGAGGAAGAAGTGAAAGGAGTTTGACAGCTGTCAAAGAAGCTGTCAAACGGGCGGACAAAGTAAAGAATTTTGCTATTTAATAACTCTTGGAATTAAAGCTGATACATTTGGACTGAGGCGATTGGAAACAAAGTATTGATAATAACAAAATAACAGATTATTGGAAAAGGACTACTAAATAACTGAAAGCCCCCTAGGGGGAATTAGTGACATTACAATGGCTGCAGAAGGAAAATTACTGGCGGAGATAGAAAAAATGTTCTTTCTCGTGGGAATCCTGCAGGAGCAGAGTATGGCTCTGAGTAAAGTTTTTATGACCTTGAATCCTGAAACAAACAACTCTGCTGAATGCACAAAGGAGATGTATGATAAAAATTCTGCAGCTGAGCAGGAAGAGATGCCTTTGGAATTGACAGAGAAAAAAGAAGGAGTTCAGACACTACAAGTGGAAAATATCAACCAGGAATCTGCAGCGTTAGAGTATGAGCAAGAAGACCTCTGGATTACAGACCTGCGAAAGATGAGAAAGAAGAAGAGAGAAGCCCCTGGAGTACTTGGAATATTAAAACTAGAAAGAACAAAGCAATATGATTGGGACTTTTCTCTTGAGTATGGAAAACTAGATGGTCTTTCGCAGCAAACACTCTTCAACATTCTGAATGAAAGAAAATATGATCTGACTTTGACTGAACTCCTTCGGGGTCTTAGGACCATCAAAGAGGACTACCAATATAGCCGGCAGAGAGGGACTGACAGAGAATCAGACGCCTCGGACGTGAGGAATCCGGGCTAGAAATATTTTTTGTTTGTTTTCTGGACATTTGTCTAGGAAGGGACAGAAACCGGGGCAGGGGGGGGAGAGAATAGAATTATAAAACGTTATGTTTTGTTTTACTTGGTCAATGTGACCTATAATTAATATAATAAAGGGAAAATTTGTGAAGGGGAAGTTAGATCGACCTTAAAAAAAAAAAGAAATTAATGATTATAAGAGAATTGGATAGTTGAATATAGATAAACAAAAGAATTTAATTTTTAAAAGCAATGTGAATATCTTTAAGAGGTTAGGTAAGAACTTGCTGAATTAATTTTGGAATTGGGATGTAAGAGGAGGGGGTGGGGGGAAGTCAATGAAAGTGGGTAAAGAAACTTAGGGTATGTAATTGTATTTGTGTGTTTGTTTGTCTTTGTCTTTGTGTGTGTGTCTGTTGTTATAAAATGTAAAAACCCAATAAAAATTATTTAAAAAAAAAAAAAAAATTAAATTTCTTCCAATCTTCTTCCACCAATCTTCTTCCCTGGTCTCGGATTCTGCCGGTCATTTCCGCCAATTCCATGTAGTCCATTACTTGCATCTGCTGTAGCGTACATAAAGAAAGTTCTATCCTTCTTTGGCACCAATTGGCCGACCATACCCAGGAGAAAGGCCTCTGGTTTCTTCAAGAAAGTATATTTAAATACCTTTTTCATATCATTATAGATCATCTCCCAGAAAGCCTTAATCCTTGGGCATGTCCACCAAAGGTGAAAGAATGTACCTTCAGTCTCTTTACATTTCCAACATTTATTATCGGGCAAATGATAGATTTTTGCAAGCTTTACTGCAGTCATGTACCACCTGTATATCATTTTCATAATATTCTCTCTTAAGGCATTACATGCCATAAATTTCATACCTGTGGTCCACAACTGTTCCCAGTCGGCAAACATAATGTCATGTCCGATATCTTGTGCCCATTTTATCATAGCAGATTTTACCGTTTCATCCTCAGTATTCCATTTCAACAGCAAGTTATACATTCTTGATAGTATCTTAGCTTTGGGTTCTAACAGTTCTGTTTCTAATTTTGATTTTTCCACCTGGAAGCCAATTTTTTAATCTAAATTGTAGGCCTCCCTTATTTGAAAATAATGAAGCCAATCTCGCACTTTATCCTTTAGTTTCTCGAAACTCTGCAATTTCAATTTGTCACCCTCCTGTTCCAAAATCTCCCAATATTTTGGCCAGTTGGCCTCCATATTGAGTTTTTTCAGAGCCTTCGCTTCCATAGGTGATAGCCACCTTGGGGTTTTATTTTCAAGTAAGTCTTTATATCTTGTCCAGACTTTGAACAATGCTCTTCTGACAATATGATTTTTAAATGCCTTATGTGCTTTAACCTTGTCATACCACAGATATGCATGCCACCTGTCAGGGAACTGCCATCGGAGAGTCAGGTGGTGGAAGGGCTCAAGGAGGGTAGGAGAGCCTCGGATGCTGAGGAAGGAACCAGCAGGGGGAGAGAGAGAGTTCCCACAGAAACTCAGTCGGAGGGATGGCTCCAAGATACTTCCAGTGAGAACAGCGGAGAGGTTTCAGGACCTCCGCTGGGGACACCCACTCCACGTAGGAAACTGTCACACAGAGAATCCAGAAGTAGAGTTTCCATTAAGGAACTCTTATGTTGGCGTAAATTCCGGAAACGCCCACTGACGGATTCTGCCAGCGATTGAGGTAGCCATACGTCCATGGCTCCGCGGACTGGGAGAGTTTAGAAACAGATTGCATGAGTTGAGAACTCAACCGTTTACGCACAAGCAGCCCCTAAACCCTTAACAGCAATCCGTCAGTCTTCGACGCTGTGTGTGCGATAGAGAGGCATCATGAGCAACCCATCTGGAGACGGAGCAGCGGGAGGAGCTGGAGCGGGACCAACTCTGGAGGAGAGAAACAGAGCGTTGGAACACCAGCTGGCACTGCTAACGGCGCGTCTCGAGGAGAGGAGAGCTCAGGATGCACAGGGGAAGCCCACCCCCATCGCAAGGAAGGTACCGGGGTTGGTACAGAAATTCGGGGGTGACCCAAGAAGCTACCAAGCCTTTAAGACAGAAATGCAGTACGCACTGAACCTGCAGTTTGAGGAATCGAGAGTGGCTTTTGTGATTGGGCACCTCGAGGGGGGAGCTAGAGAATGGGTGAGGCCCCTGATGGCATCGAATAATGATGCCCTAAAAGACTTGAGGAAATTCTTTATCGCGATGGACTTGATGTTTTCCAGCCAGATTGAACAGGGCGTGGTACGCAGACAGTTAATGGGATGCAAACAGGGGAATCAGTCCGTCCGAGAGTATTGGACACAGTTTACCATGCTCATACATAAATTGGGGTGGGACCTGTCTTCGGAACCGATTCAAATGCTGTTTGAAGAAGGGCTAGCCCCAGCGGTGAAAGATGAACTTTCCCACGCGCCCCGTCCGGAGTCCATGGATCAGCTGACCAAATCGGCGCTTGCGATTGGAGCGCGCCAAGAGGCAAGGGCTCTGGAGAAGCGGGAAGGGAGAGGAGAGCGTTGGAGTGATTTCCGCATTCCTGAGATGCCGGAGCAACCTTCCCCGCCAGTGGAACCAATGGAGATTGGAACTGCGCATGCACGGGGAATTTCAAACGTCAGCGAAGGGCGGAAGAAGGAGGGGAAGAGACCAAAAAATGCTTCCTCTGTCAACAGCCAGGACATTTTGCCAGAGTGTGCCCACAAAGGAAGGGATGGCAAGGAATGGTGGGAGCTGTTGGGAGTGAGGAGGAGGGGGTTAAGGAGCAGGTAAAAGCCAACGCCTGGCTGCCAGCGACAGGGCACAGCAGCCAGGCCAAGGATCAGTGAACGTGCCCAAGCCTGAACCCTCAAGAGCGGCTCTAGTCGTAGAGGTGCTGCTAGAGCTACCCAATGGACATCCACTCACGATAAAAGCCCTGTTAGACTCAGGCAGCTCCTGCAATTTCATGAGTAAGGAGTTTGCATCAGAGCACCAGATACAGACGCTGCCCTTGAGCAATTCCTTGCAGGTGACCACGATTGATGGGAGGGAACTTCTGGGAGGAGAAGTGAGCCAACAAACGGTCCCCATGACAATGAGGGTGGGAAGGCACACGGAAGTCATTGCATTTCATGTAGCCACCCTGGCGGGGCCGCCCATCATATTAGGAATGAGCTGGCTGGCGTTACATGACCCGCTAGTGGGATGGCACCAGCGGGTAGTCTCTTTTGGGTCAGCTTATTGCCTAGAACACTGCAAGGGAAGAGAAACACAGGAGTTGGCTAGGGCAAGTCTGGCAGGGATGGTGGTGGGAGAAAAGGGAGAAATACCACCACAATACGCAGACCTGAGTGATGTTTTCAGTGAGAAGGAAGCAGATAGACTGCCCCCGCATAGACCCTTTGACTGTCAAATTAACCTACTCCCGGGAGCCCAGCTACCAGTGGGCAAACTGTACGCTATGTCGGACAGGGAGATGCAGGAGTTAAGGGAGTTCATAGACAAGAACCTGAAACGAGGGTTCATCAGGGAGTCAAGAGCGGTGGGGGGCAGCCCGGTGTTTTTTGTGGACAAAAAGGACTCAAATAAACCCAGGCTGGTTTATTCAGTGTCAGAACCAGTGGCCTTTCCCATGCCCAGGATTGACGACATTCTGACCAGAGTGAGGAAGGGAAAGATTTTTACCAAGCTGGACCTGAGGGGGGCGTATAACCTGATATGGATGAGGAAGGGGGATGAATGGAAGACCACCATGTTCACCCCCTTGGGGGGCCTTTGAGTATCTCGTTATGCCCTTCGGATTACAGGCGGGCTCAGCATGCTTCCAATCCTTCATGCATCACGTCCTGGGACCTCTGCTCTATAAGAACTGTGTGGCCTTCTTAGACGATGTGTTGGTCTACTCAGAGGACGAGGAGCAGCATGTCTGAGATGTCCGGGAGGTCCTAAGCAGGCTGCAAGCAAACCAGCTGTGGGTAAAACTGGAGAAGTGCCAGTTCCATACCAGAGAGGTGGAGTTCCTGGGGTACCGTTTGTCAGACAAAGGATTGGCCATGGATCCCAGTAAAGTCCAAGCGGTACTGGAATGGAAGACACCCAGAAACAGGAAGGACGTGCAGAGATTCCTGGGGTTTGGAAACTTCTATTGGAAGTTCATCAAAAACTTTGCCCACTTAACGGTGCCCAACACCGATTGTCTCAGTAGTAAGAAGAAATTCGCGTGGATGGAAGAGGCGCAGCGAGCGTTTGAACAGCTAAAGAAAGCGTTTGCATCGGAGGAACAGCTCTTGCACGTAGATCTACAGAAGCCGATGAGGGTAGAGACGGACGCATCTGATCGAGCGGTAGGGGCGGTGCTTCTCCAGCCGGGAAAAGATGCGTCGGACTGGAGACCGTGTGCCTTCTTCTCGCGGAAGTTGAATAAATCCGAAAGGAACTACACAGTGTACGACCGGGAACTGCTCGCCATTCATGAAGCTTTTCGGCGGTGGTGACACCTGCTGATTGGAGCGCAGCACAAGGTCCAGGTGTGCACGGACCACAAAATTCTGGAATATTGGAGAACGGCCCGAGTACTGAACCAGAGACAAGTGAGATGGGCACAGGAGTTCTCCAAATTCCATTTTGAGATTTGCTACGTACCGGGACCAGAGAACGTCAGGGCAGACGCTCTCTCTCGAAAGCCAGAGTATATGGAGGGGGAGGGAGCGCCTGAGGAAAGGCATATTATCCCAGAGGACCACTGGGTTTGTGGAGCAGCATTGGTGGGGCAAAGGGAACTGGTAGAAGGGACCGAGAACGATGAATATGCCCAAGACAAACTCAGAGGGCTCAGGAGAGCCGGGGAGAACACAGGGGGGTTTGAAGAAAGGAACGGGGCGTTGTATTACAAAGGGGCATTGTACATACCGGAAGGGGAATTGAGGGGTAGAGTACTCAAACAACTGCACGACAGCCCCACCGCAGGGCACTTTGGGCAACACAAAACCATGTGGTTAGTTACCAGGCAGTTCTGGTGGCCCAAGGTGAGGGAAGATGTACGAGAGTATGTAAGGGGGTGCGACCGCTGCCAGCGAGCAAAGGGGGAGAGGGCGGCACCGGCGGGGTTACTGGAACCATTACCCACACCCGAACGGCCATGGGAGGCAGTTTCCATCGATTTTATGACGGATTTACCAAAATCCAAGGGAAAGACTGCGGTAATGGTAGTGGTAGACCTGTTAACCAAGATGTGCCACTTTATAGCTTGCTCACATGCGGTGACAGCGGAAGAAACCGCCAGGTTGTTTATAGAACACATTTTTAGGTTGCATGGCGCCCCCTTGAGGGTGGTCTCAGATAGAGGGAAACAATTTACGTCCAGGTTCTGGAGGAAGCTCATGAGTTTACTGCACGTAGAGGTCAATTTCTCGACCGCCCGACACCCAGAAACAAATGGGCAGGCGGAAAGGGCAAACAGTATTCTACAACAATATTTGAGGTGTTACGTAAATTACAGAGAGAATGATTGGGTAGAGAAATTGGCTCTAGCCGAATTCGCCTACAATAATGCGGAAAATGTGTCCACGGGCATGAGTCCATTTATGGCCAATTACGGGTGTCACCCTAGGGCCTTTCCAGGAGAAGGAGGGGAAAGATGGAGCGTACCGGCAGCGGAACATTTCGTGGAAGAAATGGAAGCCATACATCAACAGCTCAAGATGAATTTGGATAGGGCCAAGGAAGAATACAAGAAGCAGGCAGATAGGAGCAGAATGGAAGGAGAGACCATAAGGGTGGGGGACCGGGTGTGGTTGTCAACACAAGGGTTACCATTTAAGGGCGGGTGCAAGAAATTGAGGCCGAAACGACTGGGACCCTTCAAAGTTATACAACAGGTTAATCCGGTGGCCTTCAGACTCAGGTTGCCAGACAACATGAAACTGCATCCAGTATTCCATAGGTCGTTACTGTCACCATACCGGGAGGGGCGGGAAATTTTGGGACGTGAAGGTGAGGTTCCCGCGACACCGGAAGTAGAAGAGAGGGAGAGCAGCAGTCATGTAGCAGAAATACTCGACTCTCGGTGGAAGGGTAAACAGGTGGAGTACTTAGTGGCATGGGAAGGGGAACCGGAGTCTGAAAATACCTGGGTACCGGCAGAAACGGTTGATGATGAGGTTTTAGTAGGAACGTTTCATCTCCGGTACCCAAGGAAGCCTCAGCCCTTGGCTAGGTTCTGGGAGGAACACTTCGGCACCACTGACGAAGAAGGGGAGTTCGAGGGGTTCCCAGAATCAGGACAAGAAGAGGAAGAAGAATCAGATGGGGAAGAGTATTCGGGAAGAAGGGACAGTAGTAGGTGGAGGGCGGTTTTTGAGTCATCCGAAGATGAGGAGGATTCTTTCATTTTTTTAAAAAATAATTTTTATTAATTTTCATAAAACAAAAAACACACAAATAAACAAACAATACATGACTTCCCCATGCCTCCCCTTCACTGCACCCCTGTTTCAAAAAAAGTTTTTAGCAATCCTTCATTCCTTTTCAAAATTTGATTTCCCTCCAAATTTACTTAACTTAAATATTTACAGCTATAGTTCTCTGTTTCTTAACCCTTAACATTTTATCAGTCCGAGATTTTGCAACAGTTCTTAAGATATAATTTAAATTTTTTCCAGTCCTCTTCCACTGTCTCCCTCCTCTGATCACGGATTGGCCGACCATGCCCAAGAGAAAAGCCTCCGGTTTCTTTACAAATGTCCATTTAAGGACTTTCTTAATTTCATTATAGATCATTTCCCAGTAGGCTTTAACCTTTGGGCAGGTCCACCAAAGATGATAAAAAGTTCCTTCGCATTCGTTACATTTCCAGCATTTATTACTGGGCAAATGATATATCTTTGCAAGCTTGGCTGGAGTCATGTACCATCTATAGATCATTTTCATTATGTTTTCTTTCAAGGCACTACATGCCGTAAATTTAAGGCCTGTGGTCCATAACTGTTCCCAGTCAGCAAACATAATATCATGACCTAAGTCTTGTGCCCATTTAATCATAGCTGATTTAACTGTTTCATCCTGTGTATTCCATTTCAGCAACAAGTTATACATTTTAGACAAATTCTTAGTATTGGTCTCTAGCAATTCTGTTTCCAATTTTGACCTCTCTTTCTGAAATCCTAGTTTCTTGTCCTGCTTAAGTCTCATTTATCTGATAGTAATGTAACCAGTCTCGAACTTTGGATTTTAATTTCTCAAAGCTCTGTAATTTAACTTTTTCACCGTCATATTCTATAATTTCACTGCAGTGGCGTAGCGTGGGGGGTGCCAGGGGTGCCGGCCGCACCGGGCGCAACTTAGGCGGGGGCGCACTCGCACTAGCAGCTCTCTGCCCCTACTAAAATCCACTGGTTAGGGAGCCCGCGCTCGCTCGGCTTGGCGAGGAGGTCGCAGAAGGGGGAGAGCAAAGTCTTCTGCCGCTGGCAAAAAAAGGAGAGGAAGCCGGGCGGGCGGGCGGGCGGGCGGGCTGGCTGGCGGGGGTCTGGCTGCGCCTGCTGCTGCCATTGCCGCTGGAAAGGAGAGGAAGCCGGGCGGGCGGGCGGGCGGGCTGGCTGGCTGGCGGGGGTCTGGCTGCGCCTGCTGCTGCCGTTGCCGTTGCCGCTGCTGCCGGGCTTTGACAGCTTGGCGAAGCGGAGGGAGAGGAACTTTATGGTAATTGCGGCTCTCTTTCCACTGGCCGCCTGGGTAGTGAGCTGAGCCGAGCAGGGAGTCTGGCGAGGGGGCGGGAAGAGACTTTCCCCCCTTTTTCCCACCTAGCCTGGTCAAAAAGGAGAGCGGAGTCTCCTCAGGGCGCCCTCAGGCAGGGCAGGGCAAGGCAAGCAGAGCGAGGAGGAGAGAGAGGGGAAGGGGGGGGAGCAGCCAGGAAACGCCGCGGTGTGGAGGGGGAATCAATTAAGGAGAGAAAGCGAAAAGCCTTGGAGAAAGGGAAAAAAGGAAAGAAAAGAGGCAGCTCCAGGAGAGCACGGGGGAAAGAGAAGCCTCGCTGCTGCTGCTGCTTGGGAGAGTAAATTACTGTACTTGCCTTGCCCCGGGTTAGGGGGCGCAAATTATTTGCCTTGCCCCAGGTTGGGGGGCGCAAATTACTTGCCTTGCCCCGGGTGCTGATAACCCACGCTACGCCGCTGTTTCACTGTATTTTGGCCAATTAGAATCCATGTTAAGTTTTTTTACCGCTCTAGCTTCCATTGGTGACAACCATCTGGGTGTTTTATTTTCCAACAAATCCTTATATCGATTCCAAACATTATATAAAGCTTTCCTGACAATATGATTTTTAAAGCCTTTATAGATCTTTACCTTGTCATACCATAAATATGCATGCCAGCCAAAATTGTTATCATACCCTTCCAAATCTAAAATATCTGTGTCTTCAAGAAGTAGCCATTGCTTCAGCCAGCAAAAAGCTGCTGCTTCATAATAAAGTCTTAAATCCGGCAGCGCAAAACCCCCCCTATCTTTTGCATCAGTTAAAATCTTAAATTTTATTCTGGGTTTTTTGCCCTGCCAGACAAATTTAGATATATCTTTCTGCCACTTCTTGAAACAATCCATCTTGTCTATGATTTGCAGTGTCTGGAACAAAAACAACAATCTCGGCAATACATTCATCTTAATAACAGCAATTCGGCCTAACAAGGATAATCTCAATCTAGACCATATGTCAAAATCTTTCTTCACTTCCAACCAGCATTTCTCATAATTGTCTTTAAACAGATTCATATTTTTAGATGTTAGATTCACCCCTAGATATTTCACCTTTTTTGTTATCTCCAAACCAGTTTCCCTTTGGAAACTATCTTTTCCCCCCATCGTTAGATTTTTTTCCAGTACCTTTGTCTTTTGTTTATTTAATTTAAAACCAGCCACCTGACCAAATATTTCAATTAACTCTAAAACTCTTTTTGTACTGACTTCTGGCTGTTGTAAAGTCAAAACTAGGTCGTCTGCAAATGCTCTTAACTTATATTGTTTAGCTCCGAGGTGTATTCCTTCAACCAGCTGGTCCCTTCTAATCATATTCAACAACACCTCCAGGACCGATATAAACAATAGAGGGGATATTGGGCAACCCTGTCGTGTCCCTTTTTCTATTGGGATTTCATCCATAACTACACCATTCACAATTAATTTAGCTTTTTGCTCTGAATATATTGCACCTATACCGTTTTCAAAGTTTTGGCCTACCCCCATCCCATGGAGATTCCTCTTCATAAAGCTCCAAGAGATATTGTCAAAGGCTTTCTCCGCGTCCACGAAAATCAAGACTGCTTTTCTATTTATATCAGTCTCCAGTAGTTCCAAAATATCTATAATATTCCTTACGTTATCTGACATATGTCTCCCTGGGAGAAAGCCTGTTTGATCTTTATGAATCTCCTCTAACAACACTTTTTTAAATCTTTTTGCTAAAATGTCTGCAAAAATTTTATAATCCACATTTAAGAGTGATATAGGGCGGTAGTTCTTAACTTGATGTTTCTCAGTTTCTGTCTTCGGTATAAGTGAGATGAATGCTTCTTTCCACGATTCGGGAGCCTTTTTCCCCTCCAAAATTTGGTTACACACTTCTTTCAATGGTTGTATTAACCATTCCTTCATTGCTTTGTAATATCTCGCCGTCAGTCCATCTGGTCCTGGTGATTTTCCTAATTGCATATTCTGAATGGCACCCTCAATTTCCTGGTTCGTAATTTTTTCATTTAAACTCCTTTTATTTTTTCCCGAAATTTTTGATAGTCCATATTTTTTAATAAATTCTTCTATCTCTTGTTCATCTTTCAGCCCTTGTGCATATAATTTCTTAAAAAAACTTTGAAAACAATTACTGATTTCATTTGGTTTATTTATAAATTTTCCCTCTACTTCAAGGGACGTCACAGTGTTCAGCTTTTGTCTCTTTTTCAGTTGCCATGACAGCAGTTTCCCACATTTGTCAGCTGATTCAAAAGTTTTTTGCCTCATTTGTTTTATTTTCCATTCTATTTCTTGATTCATCAGTTCCATGTATTGGGTCTGGTAGTATTTTATTTCTCTTAAAATCTCCTGGGATTTTGGCTTTGACCTCAGTTTCTTCTCTCCTTCTTTCATCTGATTCCAAATTTTTTCTTTCTTCTCATTCTGTTGTTTCCTTTTTATCGAATTTTGTTGAATTAGAAAACCACGCATGACAGCCTTACTTGCGTCCCATATTATTCTTCTTTCCAGGTCTGTTCCTAGATTTATTTCAAAGTAATCTTTTAGAGTCTTTTGGGCCTTTTTTAAGATTGCTTCATCTCTAAAAAGGGTGTCATTCATTCTCCATCTAAAAGTTCCAGCTGTTGTCAATTTCATTTCCATCTTTACTGCATTATGATCAGAGCAAGTTTTTGGGCAGATTTCTGTATTTTTAACCCTTGGTGCCAGATTGCTAGAAATCCATATTTGGTCAATCCTGGTCCATGTCATTTTTGCTTCAGAGAAGAAGGTCCCCTCTCTTTCCAGAGGGTTCCTTGTTCTCCAAATGTCAATCAGGTCCATTGTGTCAGTCAGTTCAAAAAAAGTCTTTGGTAGTCTCCCATCCTTAGAGATTACTTGTCTTTGAGCTTTATCCATGTTTGTGGAGACGACTCCATTCATATCGCCCATCATTATAATTTTATAGTCCATAAAATCCGTTAATGTCTCATGCAACTTCTTGAAAAACTCAGGCTTCCCCTCATTAGGTGCATAAATACCTACGATCAAAATTTTTTCTCCTTGCATTTGAATTTCCACTGCCAGAAATCTTCCTTGTTCATCCTTAAAGATCATTTTTGGTTCCCATTTTTCCTTGACATAGATCACCACTCCTCTTTTCTTAACTTTATCTGAGGAAATAAATTCCAGTCCTAATCTTTTATTTGTCAAAAGTTTTCTATGTATTCTGGCAATATGAGTTTCTTGCAAACATATTATGTCTAATTGCTCTTTCTTTAATATATGAAACACTTGAGTCCTTTTTCGGGGATGGTTAAGACCATTGCAGTTCCAACTCAGAAGTTGCAGAGACATTTTTGTTACTGGGTGTCTTTTCCACCAACCGCTCCAAGTTCTTGTTCCTGATCAGTCGGTGCTGGAGTCAGTCCAAATGATAGGTTTGCAATATCCGGTATTTCTCTCTCACTCACAGTTCCTTTCTGAAAGTCCTCAAAATTTCTCTCCAGAAAATGTTCCTTATCTTGGATTGTTTTTATTTTAATTTTCTTCCCTTTAAAGTTAAAGGACAACCCTTGTGGGAACTCCCATCTGAATGGAGTGTTGTTTTGTTTCAGCAAATCCACTAAATCTTTAAATTGAGTCCTCACCTCCAAAAAATATTTAGGAATATCTTTGTAAATCTGTATTTGAGAATTCTTAATAATCAGTGCCTTCTGAAAATGTAGGTTCAATATTTTATCTCTTTCTTCCTTGGATCTTAAGGTGATTAAACAATCCCTTGGTTTCTTGCCTTGCTTCCTGCCAATCCGGAAGGCTGTAGTTATTACAAATTCATCTTCTTCTCCTTCTAATTCATCAGTCCAGAATTCTTGAAATTTGTCTGTGAGAAATTCCCCAAGGTTGCCCTCTTCCTCCTCTGGTACCAGTCTCAATTTCAGATTCTTACCTTTCCTCTCCAGTTCCATAAGAGCTAAAGTTGCATCATGTTCATGGACCTTCTTTGCAATAGGTACAAATTTTCCCTTGGTTTCCTCGGCAGTAATTTTAGCAGTCTCAGCTATTTTCCTTGTTTCCGTGCTTTCTTGTATTAAACGATTTATAGACTCTGTGTTAGATGATATTGTCGTTGTATTCAAATCCAGTCTTGTTGTTAATTCTGTCAATTTCTTGGAGTTCTCTGTAGATTGCTTAGTGAGTACTTCTAAAGATTGATTTATTTTGAGCAGTGCCTGTGTCATAGAATCCATTGATGCTGTTGTTACTTTTTCTTGTCCAGCTGCTGCTCCTGATATAGAGCTTCTTTTCTGAGCCTGCTTTTGAGCTTGCTTTGTTTTGCTTCTTGTTGATATTTCATCCAGTGGCGTGCTCATAACTCAAGGTCGTTCTCAAGGAACTCAAGGAAAGTTGCAAATGGAAAATCCCAGTTCTTTACTTCAGTACTGCAGTCTCTCTTTTAATCCTCTAGAGGGGGAAATTGTATCCAAGCAGGAATAACAAAGAAACAGGGAAGCAAGTAGCCATACAATGTCCCAAAGAAAATAAAATCCAGCCCAAAGTCCTACTTTGTTACCATTTAAAAATCTGGGTCTGCCAAGTAAAGTCCCGTTATTATGTTTCAAATATAGTCTTACTTTGTATCCACAGTCCTCTCTTTTTGACAGTTCGTTTCTAGGCGCTCACCGCTCAGGCAGCCTGATCAAAGGTATCGGCAGCGGAGAGTTTCCCGTTCACAGCTTACTTCTTCTAGCGGGTTAAATTGAGCCAATTTTTCTTTCCCCCCTACTCCCGCTCCGTGGGGGGAAGGTCCTTTCAATGTCGGGGTTTAGCAAAGTTCAAACAAAACGTTCCCTTTAAATACAGCTAGCTCTTTTCATTGCTGCGTTAATCGTGCAGTTCCGGGAGGCTGACTTCCTTAATTTTGCCTTTCCCGTTTTCAGCCGAATCTTCTTAAAAATAGTCCCTTTCAAATATTTTGTAATTCCTACTCACAGGTTTTGTTGCCAATCGGTAATTTCAGGAAGGAATCGGCGCTCTCAGTCAATGGCGACGCGGCTTCGCTCTGCGAGCTGGGTTGCGATCCTCAGCACCGCACTCACTCCCGATGCCGCTCCGGAGCCTTTAAAAAGACTCCTTTTGCGATATCGGGGGGTGCAAAGGTGCCCACCGAATCTCCTTGTTCACAGGCTTCTGCGCCTGTGATTTTAGGGGTCCCCCGCTCGCCGTAGTGGGTCAGACCCGAACTCGTGGAGCAGTCCTGCCTCGGAGCTCGAGGCAAAGACCGCCATTAAGACGCTGGCGCCGACCGGAAGTTCTGAGGAGGATTCTTTCAGGGGATTCCCAGCCTCACCACCCAGAGAAGAGGGGGAAACGGGGGGTGAGGGGGGTCCTGGAGGGGAGGTGGATGTCAGGGAACTGCCATCGGAGAGTCAGGTGGTGGAAGGGCTCAAGGAGGGTAGGAGAGCCTCGGATGCTGAGGAAGGAACCAGCAGGGGGAGAGAGAGAGTTCCCACAGAAACTCAGTCGGAGGGATGGCTCCAAGATACTTCCAGTGAGAACAGCGGAGAGGTTTCAGGACCTCCGCTGGGGATGCCCACTCCGCGTAGCAAACTGTCACGCAGAGAATCCAGAAGGAGAGTTTCCGTTAAGGAACTCTTATGTTGGCGTAAATTCCAGAAACGCCCACTGACGGATTCTGCCAGCGATTGAGGTAGCCATACGTCCATGGCTCCGCGGACTGGGAGAGTTTAGAAACAGATTGCATGAGTTGAGAACTCAACCGTTTACGCACAAGCAGCCCCTAAACCCTTAACACCACCCAAAAACATTATCAAAACCTTCTAAGTCCAAAATGTCTGTGTTCTCAAGAAGCAGCCATTCTTTCAGCCAGCAAAAAGCTGCTGATTCATAGTACAATTTAAGGTCTGGCAGGGCAAATCCACCTCTATCCTTTGCATCAGTAAGTATCTTAAATTTTATTCTGGGCTTCTTGCCCTGCCAGACGAATCTAGAGATATCTCTCTGCCACTTCTTGAAACAGTCCATCTTGTCTATAATTTGCAATGATTGAAACAAAAACAGCATTCTTGGCAATACATTCATTTTGATAACAGCAATTCGGCCAAACAAGGAAAGCTTCAGGCTTGACCATATTTCAAGATCTTTTTTCACTTCTGACCAACATTTCTCATAATTATCTTTAAACAAATTCACATTCTTAGCAGTCATGTTCACCCCCAGGTATTTTACTTTCTTTACCAATGTTAAACCTGTCTCCTTCTGAAACCTCTCTTTCTCGATTGGTGTTAAATTTTTCTCCAAAACCTTAGTTTTTAACTTATTCAACTTAAAACCTGCCACCTGACCAAATTCCTGGATTAATTCCAAAACCCTTTTAGTACTAGATTCTGGCTCCTGTAATGTCAATACTAAGTCATCTGCAAAAGCTTTAAGTTTGTATTGTATAGCTCCGACCTGAATAACTTTGATCAGATGGTCCCTTCTAATCATATTTAACAGGAACTCCAGGACCGAAATAAAAAGCAATGGGGAAATTGGGCAGCCTTGTCGTGTCCCTTTCTTCATCTTAAATTCTTCTGTCACCACGTTATTGACTATCAGTTTAACCTTTTGTTCTGAGTAAATTGCACCTATACCATTTTCAAAGCCTTGACCAACCCCCATCCCCTGAAGATTTTTATTCATGAAACTCTAAGAAATATTGTCGAAAGCTTTCTCCGCGTCTACAAATATCAAAACTGCTTTGGTGTTAATATTCATTTGAAGCTTTTCTAAAATGTTAATTATATTCCTCGTGTTATCAGACAAATGTCTACCCGGGAGAAAGCCAGCTTGATCTTTATGTATCTCCTCCGTTAGTGCTTTTTTCAATCTTTTAGCCAAAATATCTGCAAAGATTTTATAATCCACATTAAGCAGGGATATGGGGCGGTAGTTCTTAAGTTGTGTCTTTTCAGACTTGGTTTTCGGTATAAGTGTAATGTAGGCTTCTTTCCACGACTCTGGCGCTTTTTCCCCCTCCAGAATTTCATTGCACACCTCCTTTAGTGGTTGAATTAACCAATTTTTCAAGGATCTATAGTATTTAGAGGTTAAACCGTCCGGCCCTGGAGATTTACCCAACTGCATGTTCTGAATAGCACCTTCCACCTCCTGTTCAGTTATTTTGTAATTCAGCAATAGCTTATTTTCTTAAGAAATTTTTTGTAATCCATTAGTTTTCAAAAATTGGTCTATGTCAATCTCTTTCTGTGGCCCTTGTGTGTAAAGTTGTTTGAAATATCTCTGGAAGCAGTTTCTGATCTCCTGTGGATTCTGTATGTTCTTTCCTTCCACTTCGAGGTTTGTAACAGTATTTAACTTTTGTCTTTTTTTCATCTGCCACGCTAGCAGTTTCCCACATTTATTAGCGGATTCAAATGTCTTTTGTCTCATCTGTTTAATTTTCCATTCTATGTCCTGGTTTATCATTTTAATATATTGTACTTGATATAGCTTTATTTCTCTCAGAATCTCCTGTGACTTTGGTTTCACTCTGTTTCTTCTCACCTTCTCTTATTTTCTCCAGAATCTTTTCTTTTTTCTCATTTTGAGTTCTCTTTTTTATTGCATTCTGTTGAATCAGAAACCCTCTCATAACGGCTTTGCTTGCGTCCCAAATTACTCTTTTTTCAACGGTGGTTTTCATATTTATCTCGAAATAGTCTTTCATGATTTTTTGGGCCTTCTTGGTAATTTCTGAGTCTCTAAACAGGGTGTCATTCATCCTCCATCTGAAGGAACCAATCAGTGTTAGTTTCATCTCCATTCTCACAGGATTATGGTCGGAGCAAGTTTTAGGGCAAATTTCCACTTTTCGAATCTTGGGAGCCATTCCTCTGGTTATCCAGATTTGGTCAATTCTTGTCCATGTCATTTTGGCTTCAGAAAAGAAAGTCCCCTCTCTACCCAGGGGTTTTTTAGTTCTCCAGGTATCAATTAAATCCATATTGTCAGTCATCTCAAAAAAAGTTTTTCGTAATCTTCCATCTTTGGTAACTACCTGTCTTTGTGACTTATCCATATTTGTAGACACCACTCCGTTCATGTCTCCCATCAAGATGATATTACAGTCCATGTAATCCAACAATGTCTCATGCAGTTTCTTAAAAAAATCAGATTTCCCCTCATTTGGTGCATAAACTCCTACTATCAAGAGTTTCTCTCCTTGAAATTGAATTTCAATTGCCACAAATCTTCCTTGGTCATCTTTGAATATAAATTTTGGTAATAAACTCTCTTTTGCGTAGATAACAACTCCTCTCTTTTTGACCTTATCTGATGAAATAAACTCTTGGCCTAATCTTTTATTGATCAATACTTTCCTGTGTAGCCTAGTCACGTGGGTTTCTTGTAAACAAATCAAGTCCAATTGTTCCTTTTTCAACAGGTGAAAAACTTTTTTCCTCTTATCTGGGGAATTAAGGCCACGGATATTCCAACTTAATATCTGCAGAGACATGATGTAGTTACTTTGCTTTTCCTCCGACTGCTCCTAGTAGTTGTTCTTGTTCTGTCAGTGGTGTCACTTTCTCTGGTTTGTCCAATCCCAAAGGAGGCCTTGCTGGGTCTAGTATTCCTGGTTTTAGTGCTTTTGGCTCTTCTTCTTCCCCAGCTTCTTTTTGTAGGTTTTCTCCGTGATCTCTCAAAAATCTCTCTTTGTCCTCCACTGATCTTATTTTAACTTTTTTCCCTTTGTAGGTAAAAGAAATACCTTGGGGAAACTCCCACCTGAATGCAATTCTGTTGCTTCTTAACAGGGCCACTAAGTCTCCATAGTTGACCCTAAGATCCAATAGATGTTTTGGAATGTCCTTAAAAAATTCTATTCTTGAATCTTCTATTTCCAAAGATTCCTGGTAGTGGAGACTCAGTATTTTATCTCTCTCTTCTTTTGTTTGAAGAGTTATCAAACAGTCTCTCACCCTGTTCTTTCTCCCCCCTTTTCCAAGTCTGAAGGCGCTCACTATCTTAAAGTCTTGTTTATCTGAGTCAAGGTTCCAAAATTCTTCAAATTTCTGTGTAAGGTAACCACTTAGGTTGTCTTTCTCAAGTTCTGGTACAGCCCTGATCCTCAGATTAGTCTGTTTTTCCTTCAGTTCAATCATAGACAATAGCGACCTGTGATCCTCTAACTGTTTACTTATCGGCGGTATCTTTTCCTCTACGGCCAGTACCTTCTCTTTCACTTCTTCTGCTATTTTTCTATTTAATGTAGATTCTTGCAGCAATCTGTCAATAGCCTCTGTATTGGAATTCACCTTCTGTCCCAGGTTATTAATGCTTGTCAGGGGTTCAGGGAGAGAGGCGCAGATGAGGGAGGAGACAGAGAGCGAGGGGGAAGGATTCCAGGGTGACGAGGAAGAGGACGACAATGACCCAAGATTGTCCATGAGTCCGTCCAGTGAATCGGAGGACTCCCAAAAGGGAGCCCCTCTGGTCAAGCCAAGGGGAGCTAGAGGGGGAAGCGGTCAGGAGCAGGGAAACGAAGGGGGAACCCCCAGTGGGAGTTGGAGATCGGGACCGGCTGCTCCGCCGGAACGGAGTGAAGGGGGTGGAGTGACCAGTGTGTCAGAAGGAGCAGAACAGGAAGCAGAGAGGGGAAGGAGATCAGGGCAAGACGTCCTGCCGGAAGGGGAGGAAAGTAGCATCGAGGGCAGTGTAACTGTCGAAGGGAAGGTCAGGAGCAACGTACGCGCGCCAAGTTCAAAATGGGAGGCGCGCGGAAGTGAAGAGAGTCCTGAGGAGGAGCCTGGTCCCAAAGCCCGAAGGAGGGGGGAGGAGGCGCCAGAGGATTCAGCCTCTGGGGAGTCCCAAAGGGAGAGAACACAGGGGGGCAGAAAGACCCTGCGGAAAAGGAAAGAGAGGAAGAGGTGGACCAGTACAAGCCTCTTAAACTGGTGTAGAGGCGGGACTGACTCAGAGGGGACTTCAGCGGTCTAAGCGTAACAGACGTAGAGTCACGGAGCTCGGCTGTGAAGCTAAGAATGTTCTTCAATAAAAACTTTTGTACATAAGCCAGACCGGACTTTGGTCTCTTGTGAGCTGGGACCACGGGTGACTCTGACAATGCTTGTAGTATTTTGGTCAATTTTATTTGATAATTTTTCCAAGGATTCAAATATTTTGTTTAATGCTAAAGATAGTCCCTCTTCAGATGCCATTCCTTTTGGCCCAACCTGTGCAGACTCTTCCCCTTCTGGGCCAGAAGGGCCAGATGCTGATTGTCTGCATTGCTGCAGCCTAGTTTTTGCCAATCTTGTCGTTTTTTCCTGAGGCAGAGTTGCCATCGCCTTGTGTCTGAAGATCAAGGTCACTCCCATGGCCCAGACTTGTTTCTATAATGGAATTTTCCCTAGCCAGCTGGAATGGAAAATTCCCAGTTGTAACAGTTTCTAAGTTCCCCTAGGGGGACACAATGGCAACAGTATTTATTTCAAAAGAGTATCTTTTCCCCTTTCAATGGTAGGCAACAGTTTCAAGTTTAGGAGAAACCTTCAAAATCTTCAAAATATTTGCAGAGTATCTATCACAAAGTTACATTGTCCATAAGTAGTGTGACTCTCAACAAGGCAGTTTATTTTTCCTTGGCAGTCCGATACCAAGGGTTAAGTGGTGGTCTTTGTTCCCTTTCCTCTCCTTTTCCTTTTTTTGCAGGCAAAAGAAAGTTTCTTTCTTCCCTTCCCTCCCCTCTCCTGCAGCTCGAGGAGGGAGTCCTTTTATTTTGACGTTAGGAATTAGATCCTTTTAGCGCAATTTTCCAGTTCTTAGCTTAAAAGGTCTTTGCTTTAGTCTATTTACAAAAAGCGGAAGGCGGACTTCCTGTTTACACCTTCCCGCTTCAGTGCCAAATTCAAGTTTGTTCTTTCGATCAAATGAGCGATTCCTTTGATCTCCCAATCTTTCACTTAACCTACTCATGGGTTGTTGTTTAAAAGTCAAATTGCCACAGGAAAGAGGACAGCGCTGTCCGACAGCAGCTGTGCAGCTTCGCTCCACAGAAGTAGCGATTGACTCTCAGCACCGCGCCAAACTCCCCGTCCCGCTCCGGAGCCCTTTGCAGGGTTCCTTTGCAAATCGGGGGGGGGGGCGCAAAAGGTGCCCGCCGAGTCCCACAGTCACAGGCTTCACCTGCCTGCAGTTTTCGAAAGGGTCCCCGCTTCGCTGTAGCGGCAGCGATTTCTGCGGGGCTTTCTCCCTCTAAGTTAGAGGGAATCCGGCATTGCTGATGGCGCCACCTCCGGAAGTCTCAAGACTGATTTCCTTAAGAATGGAGAGGTTTGATCTTCTTGCAGTCCATGGGACTCTCAAGAGTCTCCTCCAGCACCACAATTCAAAAGCATCAATTCTTCGGCGATCAATCTTCTTTATGGTCCGGCTCTCACTTCCATACATCACTACTGGGGAAACCATAGCTTTAACTATACAGACCTTTGTCAGCAGGGTGATGTCTCTGCTTTTTAAGATGCTGTCTAGGTTTGTCATTGCTTTTCTCCCAAGAATCAGGTGTCTTTTAATTTCATGACTGCTGTCACCATCTGCAGTGATCATGGAACCCACAAAAGTAAAATCTCTCACTGCCTCCATTTCTTCCCCTTCTATTTGTCAGGAGGTGATGGGACCAGTGGCCATGATCTTAGTTTTTTGGGGGGTTTTGATGTTGAGCTTCAGACCATATTTTGCACTCTCTTCTTTCACCCTCATTAAAAGGTTATTTAATTCCTCCTCACTTTCTGCCATCAAGGTTGTGTCATCTGCATGGATTCATCCAGTCCAGCCTTTCGCATGATGAATTCTGCATATGTTAAATAAGCAGGGAGACAATACACGGCCTTGTCGTACTCCTTTTCTAATTTTGAACCAATCAGTTGTTCCATATCCAGTTCTAACTGTAGCTTCTTGTCCCACATAGAGAGTTCTCAGGAGACAGATGAGGTGATCAGGCACTCCCATTTCTTTAAGAACTTCCCATAGTTTGCTGTGGCCGACACAGTCAAAAGCTTTTGTGTAGCCAATGAAGTAGAAGTAGATGTTTTTCTGGAACTCTCTAGCTTTTCCCATAATCCAGTGCATGTTTGCAATTTAGTCTTCTGGTTCCTTTGCCCCTTCGAAATCCACCTTGCATTTCTGGGAGTTCTTGGTCCACATACTGCTTAAGCCTGCCTTGTAGAATTTTAAGCATAACCTTGCTAGCATGTAAAATGAGCGCAATTGTGCGGTAGTTGCAGCATTCTTTGGCACTGCCCTTGGGATTGGGATGTATCATAGAATCATAGAATCATAGAGTTGGAAGAGACCACAAGGGCCATCGAGTCCAACCCCCTGCCAAGCAGGAAACACCATCAGAGCACTCCTGACATATGGTTGTCAAGCCTCTGCTTAAAGACCTCCAAAGAAGGAGACTCCACCACACTCCTTGGCAGCAAATTCCACTGTCAAACAGCTCTTACTGTCAGGAAGTTCTTCCGAATGTTTAGGTGGAATCTTTTTTCTTGTAGTTTGGAACCATTGCTCCGTGTCTGCTTCTCTGGAGCAGCAGAAAACAACCTTTCTCCCTCCTCTATGTGACATCCTTTTATATATTTGAACATGGCTATCATATCACCCCTTAACCTCCTGTTCTCCAGGCTAAACATGCCCAGCTCCCTTAGCCGTTCTTCATAAGGCATCGTTTCCAGGCCTTTGACCATTTTGGTTGCCCTCCTCTGGACACGTTCCAGTTTGTCAGTGTCCTTCTTGAACTGTGGTGCCCAGAACTGGACACAGTACTCCAGGTGAGGTCTGACCAGAGCAGAATACAGTGGCACTATTACTTCCCTTGATCTAGATGCAATACTCCTATTGATGCAGCCCAGAATTGCATTGGCTTTTTTAGCTGCCGCGTCACACTGTTGGCTCATGTCAAGTTTGTGGTCAACCAAGACTCCTAGATCCTTTTCACATGTACTGCTCTCAAGCCAGGTGTCACCCATCTTGTATTTGTGCCTCTCATTTTTTTTGCCCAAGTGCAATACTTTACATTTCTCCCTATTAAAATTCATCTGGTTTGTTTTGGCCCAGTTCTCTAATCTGTCAAGGTCATTTTGAAGTGTGATCCTGTCCTCTGGGGTGTTAGCCACCCCTCCCAGTTTGGTGTCATCTGCAAATTTGATCAGGATGCCCTTGAGTCCATCATCCAAGTCGTTGATAAAGATGTTGAATAAGACCGGACCCAAGACAGAACCCTGTGGCACCCCACTAGTCACTCTTCTCCAGGATGAAGAGGAACCATTGATGAGCACCCTTTGGGTTCGGTCAGTCAGCCAGTTACAAATCCACTGAGTGGTAGTCAAGACCGCATTTTACCAGATTCTTTACTAGAATATCATGGGGCACCTTGTAGACTGATCTCCAATCCTCTGGCCACTGCTGAGTTTTCCAAACTTGCTGGCACATTGAGTGTAGCACCTTAACAGCATCATCTTTTAAAATTTTAAATACAGTGGTACCTCAGGTTAAGAACTTAATTAGTTCTGGTGGTCCATTCTTAATCTGAAACTGTTCTTAACCTGAGGTACCACTTTAGCTAATGGAGCCTTCTGCTGCTGCCGCCGCGCCGCCATCATGTGATTTCTGTTCTCATCTGGAAGCAAAGTTATTAACCTGAGATACTATTTTTGGGTTAGGAGAGTCTGTAACCTGAAGCATCTGTAACCCAAGGTACCACTGTAGTTACATTGTCCATAAGTAGTGCGACTCTCAACACGGCAGTTTATTATTCCTTGGCAGTCCGATACCAAGGGTTAAGTGGTGGTCTTTGTTCCCTTTCCTCTCCTTTTCCTTTTCTTTGCAGGCGAAAAAAAGAAATTTATTTCCTCCCCTCCCTCCCCTCTCCTGCAGCTCAGGGAGGGAGTCTTTTTATTTTGACGTTAGGAATTAGATCCTTTTAACACGATTTTCCAGTTCTTAGCTTAAAAAGTCTTTGCTTTAGTCTATTTACAAAAAGCGGAAGGCGGACTTCCTGTTTACACCTTCCCGCTTCAGTGCCAAATTCAAGTTTGTTCCTTTGATCAAAGGAGCGGTTCCTTTGATCTCCCGATCTTTCACTTGACCTAAAAGTCGAATTGTCACAGGAAAGAGGACAGCGCTCTCCAAAAGCAGCTGTGCAGCTTCACTCCGCAGAAGTAGCGATTGACTCTCAGCACCGCCCCAAACTCCCCATCCCGCTCCGGAGCCCTTTGCAGGGTTCCTTTTCAAATCGGGGGGGGGCGCAAAAGGTGCCTGCCGAGTCCCACAGTCGCAGGCTTCACCTGCCTGCGGTTTTTGAGAGGGTCCCCGCTTCGCTGTAGCGGAGGACCCGATTTCTGCGGGGCTTTCTCCCTCTAAGCTAGAGGGAATCCGCCATTGCCGATGGCGCCGCCTCCGGAAGTCCTTTTTTTAGTCTTTTAGCCATAATATCAGAAAAAATTTTGTAATCCACATTGAGCAATGATATGGGGTGGTAGTTCTTAAGCTGTGTCTTCTCAGACTCTGTTTTCGGTATAAGTGTAATATATGCTTCCTTCCACGACTCTGGTGCCTTTTTCCCTTCCAATATTTCATTGCAGACCTCCTTTAAGGGCTGTACTAGCCATTCTTTCAAAGATCTATAATATCTTGAAGTCTTTCAAAGATCTATAATATCTTGAAGTCAAGCCATCCGGCCCTGGGGATTTGCCCAATTGCATGTTCTGAATGGCTCCTTCTACCTCCTGGTCTGTTATTTTATAATTTAACATTAGCTTATTTTCTTGAGAGATTTTTTGTAATCCATTTACAGTGGTGCCCCGCAAGACAAATGCCTCGCAAGACGGAAAACCTGCTAGACGAAAGCATTTTCCGTTTTGGAGGTGCTTTGCCGGAAGTTCATCAAGAACTTCGCCCACTTAACGGTGCCCATCACTGATTGTCTCAGCAGCAAGAAGAAATTTGTCTGGACGGAAGAGGCGCAGCGAGCGTTCGAAAGGTTAAAAAAGGCGTTCACGTCGGTGGGGGCGGTGCTTCTTCAGCCGGGAAAGGATACGTCGGAATGGAGACCGTGTGCCTTCTTCTCGCGGAAACTGAACAAGTCCGAGAGGAACTACACCGTGTACGACCGAGAACTACTCGCCATTCATGAGGCGTTCCAGAGATGGCGACACTTGCTGATTGGAGTGCAGCACAAGGTCCAAGTGTGCACCGACCACAAAAATCTAGAATACTGGAGAACTGCCCGAGTACTGAACCAGAGACAAGTGAGATGGGCCCAGGAGTTCTCCAAATTCCATTTTGAAATTTGCTACGTGCCAGGGCTGAAGAATGTCAGAGCGGACGCTCTCTCTCGAAAACCAAAGTATTTAGAGGGGGAGGGAGCGCCAGAGGAGAGACATATCATCCCCGAGGACCACTGGGTGTGTGGGGCGGCATTGGTGGGGCCGAGAGAACTGGTAGAGGGAACTGAGAACGATGAATACGCCCAAGATAAGCTCAGAGGACTCCGGAGAGGTGGAAAGAACACAGGGGGTTTTGAGGAAAGGAACGGAGCATTGTATTACAAGGGTGCACTGTACATACCCGAAGGAGAACTGAGGGGGCGGGTACTCAAACAATTGCACGACAGACCCACAGCGGGGCACTTCGGGCAACACAAAACCATGTGGTTGGTTACCAGGGAGTTTTGGTGGCCCAAGGTGAGGGAAGACGTACGGGAATATGTAAGGGGGTGCGACCGCTGCCAGCGGGCAAAAGGGGAGAGGCTGGCACCGGCGGGGCTACTGGAACCCTTACCCACACCAGAAAGGCCATGGGAGGCAGTATCCATAGATTTTATGACGGATCTGCCAAAATCCAAGGGGAAAACAGCTGTCATGGTGGTGGTAGACCTATTAACCAAGATGTGCCACTTTATAGCCTGCTCGCATGCGGTCACAGCGGAAGAAACCGCCAAGTTGTTTGTAAAACATATTTTTAGGTTGCATAGCGCCCCCTTGAGGGTGGTCTCAGACCGAGGGAAACAATTTACTTCCAGGTTCTGGAGGAAGCTCATGAGCTTACTGCACGTAGAAGTCAATTTTTCGACTGCCCGACACCCAGAAACAAATGGGCAGGCGGAAAGGGCAAACGGTATTCTACAACAATACCTGAGGTGTTATGTTAATGACAGAGAAAATGATTGGGTAGATAAGTTGGCTCTGGCAGAATTTGCCTACAACAACGCGGAGCATGTGTCCACAGGGATGAGTCCCTTCCTGGCAAATTATGGGTGTCATCCCAGGGCATTTCCAGGAGAAGGAGGGGAAAGATGGAGTGTCCCGGCAGCAGAACACTTTGTAGAAGAGATGGAAGCGATCCACCGGCAGCTCCAACTTAATTTAGAGAGGGCCAAAGAAGAATACAAGAAGCAAGCAGACAGAAACAGACGGGAAGGTGAAACCATAAGGGTGGGGGACCGGGTGTGGTTATCCACCCAAGGGCTGCCGTTCAAGGGCGGGTGTAAGAAATTGAAACCTAAACGGCTGGGACCATTTGAGGTGATACAACAGGTCAACCCAGTGGCATTCAAACTCAGGTTGCCCAACCACATGAAACTGCACCCAGTATTTCACAGGTCCTTACTGTTGCCGTACCGAGAGGGGCGGGAGTGGGGGGGACGTGAGAGGGAGGTTATTCAAACACCAGTCATAGAAGAAAGGGAACGCAACAATCATGTGGCAGAAATCGTCGATTCCGGGTGGAAGGGGAATCAGGTGGAGTATTTGGTAGAATGGGAAGGAGAACCGGAGTCAGAGAACACATGGGTACCGGCAGAAGAGGTCAATGACGAGGTTTTAATAGAAACGTTTCATCAACGGTTCCCAAGGAAACCTCAGCCGGTGACACGGTTCGGGAGGGAACACTTCGGCACCACCGATGAGGAAGAGGAGTTCGAAGGGTTCCCAGAATCAGGGCTGGAAGAGGGAATAGACTCCGATGAGGAGGAGTACTCGGGAAGAAGAGACGGGAGTCAGTGGAGAGAAGTGTTTGAGTCCTCTGACGATGAGGGAGGTTCTTTCCGGGGGTTTCCGTCCTCGCCGCCCATAGATGAGGGGGCGGGAGGGGGTGAAGGGGGCCCTGGAGGGCAGGTGGATGTCAGGGAACTGCCATCGGAAAGGCAGGCGGTGGAAGGGCTCTCGGACGCTAAGAGAGACTCGGCAGCAGAGGAAGGTACCAGCAGGGGGAGGGAAGGAGCTCAGAGAGAAAGTGAGTCGGAGGGAGGGCTCCAAGAGACTTCTAGTGAAAACAGTGGAGAAGTCTCAGGACCCCCCATAGGTACACCCACTCCTCGCCGGAAACTGTCGCGCCAAGAATCCCGAAGACGCGTTTCCGTTAAGGAACTTTTATGTTGGAGCAGATTCCGCAAACGCCCACTGTCGGATTCTGCCAGCGATTAAGGGAGTCATGTTTAAGGGGCTCTGCTTAAGACAGAGTTTTGAGAACCATGCCCAAGTTCTGAGGGACTAAGCTTTTACGCACAAGCAGCTCATCATCCCATCACACCAAGCCAGCAGTTTCCCACATTTATTTGCCGATTCAAATGTCTTTTGTCTCATCTGTTTGATTTTCCATTCCATTTCCTGATTCATCAATTTCGTATATTGTACTTGATATAACTTCATCTCTTTCAGGATCTCCTGTGATTTTGGTTTTACTCTCAGTCTCTTTTCTCCTTCCTTTATTTTCTCCAAAATTTTATCCTTTTTTTCATTTTGAATTCTCTTCTTAATTGCATTCTGTTGTATCAAAAACCCTCTCATAACTGCTTTACTTGCGTCCCAGATTACTCTTTTTTCAACAGTGGTATTCATATTTATCTCAAAGTAGTCTCTCAAGTTTTTTGGGGCCTTTTTAGTCACTTCTTCATTCCTAAACAAAGTGTCATTCATCCTCCGTCTAAAGGAACCAATTGGTGTTAGTTTCATTTCCATCTTCACCGCACTGTGGTTGTGATGAGATAAGGGGCTAATTGTGTGTGAGCCCTTACACTCTCAGAGTCTTGTAATCAGTTTCAAAACTGTCCCTCTCCGCGCAGCCATCGGTGCATGGCTGCCTTAATCGCTGGCAGAATCCGTCAGTGGGCGTTTCTGGAATTTCTTCCAACATAAGAGTTCTTTGACAGAAACTCTACGCCTTGATTCTCTACGTGACAGCTTCCTGCGCAAAGTGGGCGTCCCAAGGGGAGGTCCTGAGCTCTCCCCGCTGTTCTCACTGGAAGCGTCTCGGAGCCGTTCCTCCGACTCTGTTTCCGCTGAAACTCTCCCTTTCCCCCTGCTGGTTCCCTCCTCAGCATCCGAGGGTCTCCTAGCATCCTGGAGCCCCTCCACCACTTGGAGCTCCGATGGCAGTTCCCTGACATCCACCTCCCCTCCAGGACCCCCCTCACCCCCCGTTCTCCCCCCTTCTCTGGGTGGTGAAGCTGGGAACCCCCGGAAAGAATCTCCCCCATCTTTGGATGACTCGAAACTGCCCTCCACCTACTACTATCCCTTCTTCCCGAATAATCTTCCCCATCTGATTCTTCTTCCTCTTCCTGTCCTGATTCCGGGAACCCCTCAAACTCCTCTTCCTCATCGGTGGTGCTGAATTGCTCCTCCCAGAACCTAGCTACGGGCTGGGGCCTCCTTGGGAACCTGCGGTGAAACTCTCCTACAATAACCTCATCTTGGACGGTTTCTGCGGGTACCCAAGCATTCTCGGACTCCGGTTCCCCTTCCCATGCCACTAAGTACTCCACCTGTCTACCCTTCCACCGAGAGTCGAGTATTTCTGCTACATGACTGCAGCGCTCCCTCTCTTCTACTTGTGGTGCCGTGGGAACTTCACCTTCTCTTCCCCGAATTTCCCGCCCTTCCCTGTGTGGTGACAGTAATGACCTATGAAATACTGGATGTAGTTTCATGTTGTCTGGCAGCCTGAGCCTGAAGGCCACCAGATTGACCTGTTGTGTAACTTCGAAGGGTCCCAGTCGCCTTGGCCTTAATTTCTTGCAACCTCCCTTGAATGGTAACCCTTGTGTTGACATCCACACCCGGTCCCCCACCCTTATAGTCTCTCCTTCCCTTCTGCTACTATCTGCCTGCCTCTTGTATTCTTCCTTAGCCCTATGTAAATTCAATTTCAGCTGTTGATGTATTGCTTCCATTTCTTCCACAAAATGTTCCGCCGCCGGTACGCTCCATCTGTCCTCCCCTTCCCCTGGAAAGGCCCTAGGGTGACACCCATAATTGGCCATGAATGGACTCATGCCCGTGGACACATTTTCTGTGTTATTGTAGGCGAACTCGGCCAGGGCTAATTTCTCTACCCAATCATTCTCTCGGTCATTTACATAACACCTCAGATATTGTTGCAAAATACTGTTTGCCCTTTCCGCCTGCCCATTGGTTTCTGGGTGCCTGGCGGTCGAGAAATTGACCTCCACGTGCAGTAGTCTCATGAGCTTCCTCCAGAACTGGGACGTAAATTGTTTTCCTCTGTCAGAGACTACCCTCAAGGGGGCGCCATGCAACCTAAAAATGTGTTTTACAAACAACCTGGCGGTTTCTTCCACCGTTACCGCATGTGAGCAAGCTATAAAGTGGCACATCTTGGTTAACAAGTCCACTACTACCATGACCGCCGTTTCCCCCTTGGATTTAGGCAAATCCGTCATAAAATCGATGGACACTGCCTGCCATGGCCGTTCTGGTGTGGGTAATGGTTCCAGCAACCCCGCCACTGCCGCCCTCTCCCCTTTGGCTCTCTGGCAGTGGTCGCACCCCCTTATATATTCTCGTACATCTTCCCTCACCTTTGGCCACCAGAACTGCCTGGTGACTAACAACATCGTCTTGTGTTGCCCAAAGTGCCCAGCGGTGGGGCTGTCGTGCAGTTGTTTGAGTACCCTACTCCTCAATTCCCCCTCTGGTATGTACAAAGCCCCCTTGTAGTACAGTGTGACAGTGTGACAGTACAGGAACGCTCTGTCACAAGAGACTAGGGCCCTGCGGGACCTGACATCCTTCCGCAGGGCCTGCAAGACAGAGTTGTTCCACCAGGCCTTTGGTCAGGGCGCAGTCTGACTCCCTCCTCTGGCAACCTGCTTAGAATCTTGCTTAATTAGTTGCCATTAATTTGATTTTAATTGATTTTTATAATGTAATATTTTTAGAATGTGTGAATATCTGATTGTTTGATTGTTGATTGTTGTTAGCCGCCCTGAGCCCGGCTTCGGCTGGGGAGGGCGGGATATAAATAAAATTTATTATTATTATTATTATTATTATTATTAGTGCCCCGTTTCTTTCCTCAAACCCCCCGGGGTTCTCCCCTGCTCTCCGGAGCTCTCTGAGCTTATTTTGGGCGTATTCATCGCTCTCAGTCCCCTCTACCAGTTCTCGTTGTCCCACCAGTGCTGCCCCACACACCCAGTGGTCCTCGGGTATCACATGTCTTTCTTCCGGCGCTCCCTCCCCCTCCATATATTCTGGTTTCCGGGAGAGAGCGTCCACCCTTACGTTTTCTTCCCCCGGTACGTAGTGAATCTCAAAATGGAACTTGGAAAACTCCTGTGCCCATCACACTTGTCTCTGATTCAATACCCTGGCCGTTCTCCAATACTCCAGGTTCTTGTGGTCAGTGCACACCTGGACCTTGTGTTGCGCTCCTATTAGTAGATGCCGCCAGCGTCGAAATGCTTCATAAATGGCCAGCAGTTCCCTGTCGTATACCATGTAATTCCTTTCGGACTTATTCAACTTCCGCGAGAAGAAGGCACACGGCCTCCAGTCTGAGGGATCCTTTCCCGGCTGGAGCAGCACCGCCCCTACTGCTCGGTCTGATGCATCGGTCTCCACCCTCATTGGTTTCTGCAGATCCATGTGCAAGAGCTGTTCTTCCGAAGAGAACGCCTTCTTTAGGCGGTCAAACGCTTGCTGCGCCTCTTCCGTCCACACAAATTTCTTCTTACTGCTGAGGCAATCGGTGATGGGTGCCGTTAAATGGGCAAAGTTTTTGATTTCCGATAGAAATTTCCAAACCCCAGGAATCTCTGCACATCCTTCCTGGTTCGAGGTGTCTTCCATTCCAGTACCGCCTGTACTTTGCTCGGATCCATTGATAATCCCTGGTCTGACAAACGGTACCCCAGGAATTCCACCTCTCTTGTATGGAACTGGCACTTCTCCAGTTTGACCCATAGCTGGTTTACTTGTAACCGGCTTAGTACTTCCCGGACATCTCTGACATGCTGCTCCTCGTTTCCTGAGTAGATCAGCACGTCGTCTAAGAAGGCTACACAGTTCTTGTACAGCAAGGGTCCTAGAACGTGGTGCATGAAGGATTGAAAGCATGCTGAGCCCCCTTGTAATCCAAAGGGCATAACGAGATACTCGAAGGCTCCCAGTGGGGTGAACATGGTGGTTTTCCATTCGTCCCCTTCCCTCATTCATATCAGGTTGTACGCCCCCCTTAGGTCCAGCTTGGTAAAAATCTTTCCCTTCCTAACCCTGGTCAAAATGTCGTCAATTCTGGGCATGGGAAAGGCTACTGGTTCCGACACTGAGTTGACGGCCCTAAAGTCCACTACAAGCCTGGGCTTATTAGTGTCTTTTTTGTCCACAAAAAACACTGGACTGCCCCCCACCGCTCTCGACTCCCTTATGAAACCTCTCTTTAGGTTTTTGTCTATGAATTCCCTTAACTCCTGCAGCTCTCTGTCCGACATGGCGTACAGTTTGCCCACTGGCAGCTGGGCTCCCGGGAGTAGGTTGATTTGACAGTCAAAGGGTCTATGAGGGGGTAGTCTATCTGCTTCCTTCTCACTGAAGATGTCACTCAGGTCGGCGTATTGCCGTGGTATTTCTCCCTTTTCCCCCACCTCCATCCCTGCCAAACTTGCCATGTCCAACCCAGGGTTTCCTCTTCCCTTGCAGTGCTCCAAGCAATGAGCTGACCCGAAAGAGACCGTCCGCTGGTGCCATCCCACTAGCAGGTCATGTAGCGCCAGCCAGCTCATTCCCAATATGATGGGAGGTCCCGCTAGTGTGGCTACATGAAATGCAATGACTTCCACGTGCCTTGCCACCCTCATTGTCATAGGCACCGTCTGTTGGGTTACTTCTCCTCCCAGAAGTTCCCTCCCATCAATCGTAGTGACCTGCAAAGGACGACTTAAGGGCAGCGTCTGTATCTGGTGCTCTGATGCAAATTCCTTACTCATGAAATTGCATGAGCTGCCTGAGTCTAACAAGGCTTTGATCGTGAGTGGATGTCCGTTGGGTAGCTCTAGCACCACCTCTATGGCGAGGGATGCTCGGGGGGGTTCAGGCTTGGGCACATTCACTGCTCCTTGGCCTGGCTGCTGTGCCCTGTCGCTGGCAGCCAGGCGTTGGCTTTTACCTGCTCCTTCGCCCCCTCCTCCTCACTCCCAACAGCCCCCACCATTCCTTGCCATGCCTTCCTTTGAGGGCAGACCCTGGCAAAATGTCCTGGCTGTTGGCAGAGGAAGCACTTTTTGGCGCCCTTCCCCTCCTTCTTCCGCCCTTCGTTGAAATTTGAACTTCCCCTCGCGCGCGCGCCTCCAATTTCCATCGGTTCCACTGGCTGAGAAAGTTGCTCTGGCATCTCAGGAATGCGGAAATCATTCCAACGCTCTCCTCTCCCTTCCCGCTTCTCCAGAGCCCTCGCCTCTTGGCGCGCACCAATCGTAAGCGCCGCCTTGGTCAGCTGATCCATGGACTCCGGACGGGGCACGCGGGAAAGTTCATCTTTCACCGCTGGGGCTAGGCCTTCTTCAAACAACATTTGTATCGGGTCCGAAGCCAGGTCCCAACCCAGTTTGTGTATGAGCATGGTAAATTGCGGCCAATACTCTCGGACTGATTGATTTCCCTGTTTGCACGCCATCAACTGCCTGCGTACCACGCCCTGTTCAATCTGGCTGGAAAACATCAAGTCCATCGCGATAAAGAATTTCCTCAAGTCTTTCAAGGCGTCATTATGTGATGCCATCAGGGGTCAAACCCAGTCTCTAGCCCCTCCCTCGAGGTGTCCAATCACAAAAGCCACTCTTGCCTCCTCATCGGCAAAGTCATCATACTGCAGGTTCAGGGCATACTGCATCTCTGTCTTAAAGGCTTGGTAGTTCCTTGGGTCACCCCCAAATTTCTGCACCAACCCCGGTACCTTCCTTGCAATGGGGGTGGGTTTCCCCTGTGCATCCTGAGCTCTCCTTTCATCAAGCCGCGCCGTTAGCAGAGCCAGCTGGCGTTCCAAAGCTCTGTTTCTCTCCTCCAGAGTTGGTCCTCCTCCAGCTCCTCCCGCTCCTCCGGCTCCGGTTGGGTTGCTCATGATGCCTTCCTTCGCACAAGTAGCGTCAGAGACTGACGGATTGCTGTGATGAGATAAGGGGCTACTTGTGTGTGAGCCCTTACACTCTCAGAGTCTTGTAATCAGTTTCAAAACTGTCCCTCTCCGCGCAGCCATCGGTGCATGGCTGCCTTAATCGCTGGCAGAATCCGTCAGTGGGCGTTTCTGGAATTTCTTCCAACATAAGAGTTCTTTGACAGAAACTCTATGCCTTGATTCTCTACGTGACAGCTTCCTGTGCAAAGTAGGCATCCCAAGGGGAGGTCCTGAGCTCTCCCCGCTGTTCTCACTGGAAGCGTCTCGGAGCCGTTCCTCCGACTCTGTTTCCGCTGAAACTCTCCCTTTCCCCCTGCTGGTTCCCTCCTCAGCATCCGAGGGTCTCCTAGCATCCTGGAGCCCCTCCACCACTTGGAGCTCCGATGGCAGTTCCCTGACAGTGGTCGGAGCAGGTTTTAGGACAGATTTCCACTTTTCTAATCTTCGGGGCCAGCCCCCAAGTTACCCAAATTTGGTCAATTCTTGTCCATGTCATTTTAGCCTCAGAGAAGAAAGTTCCTTCTCTTCCCATGGGGTTCTTAGTTCTCCAAATGTCAACTAAGTCCATATTGTCAGTCATGTCAAAGAACGTCTTTGGTAGTCTGCCATCTTTTGTAACTACCTGTCTCTGTGCCTTGTCCATATTAGTAGACACTACTCCATTCATGTCTCCCATCAAAATCATATTATAGTCCAAATAGTCCATCAAGGTCTCATGTAACTTCTTGAAAAATTCCGATTTCCCCTCATTTGGTGCATAAATACGTAGTATCAAAAATTTCTCTCCTTGTGATTGAATTTCAGTTACAACAAATCTTCCTTGATCATCTTTAAATAAAAAATTCGGTGATAGGCTCTCCTTTGCATAGAGTACTACTCCTCTTTTCTTTACTTTATCTGATGAAATAAATTCATGTCCTAATCTTTTATTGCTCAAAATCTTCCTGTGTAGCCTTATCACATGCGTTTCTTGTAAGCAAATCAAGTCCAATTGTTCTTTTTTTAATAAGTGAAAGACTCTCCGTCTCTTTTCCAGGGAGTTAAGTCCATTAATATTCCAGCTTAATACTTGCAGTGCCATGATGTAATTACTAAATTACTCCTCCATCAGCACCCAGTGCTTGTTCTAGTTCTGTCAGTGGTGTTGGTTTCCCTCTTTTTGATGAACTTCTGTCCAAAGCTCCTGGCTCTTTTCCAAGTTCTTTCTGCAGATCTTCTCCGTGATCTCCCAAAAACTTGTCTTTTTCCTCAACTGATCTTATTTTTATCTTCCTTCCTTTAAAACTGAAGGATAGGCCTTGGGGGAATTCCCACCTAAAGATGATTTTATTCCTTCTCAAAAGGGCAACCAAATCTCCAAAATTGGACCTAAGATCCAAAAGATGTTTCGGTATATCTTTAAAAATTTCCGCTCTTGACTGCAGAATTGTCAAAGGATTCTGAAAGTGCAGACCCAGAATTTTATCTCTGTCTTCTTTAGATCGGAGAGTAATCAGACAGTCCCTTATTTTAATCTTCTTTCCTCCTCTTCCCAGTCTGGAGGCCCTCACGATTTTGAATTCTTGTTTCAAATCCGACTTCCAGAACTCTGCAAATTCCTGTGTCAAGAAATCTGTCAAACTGCCCTTCTCCAATTCAGGTACCGCTCTAATCCTTAAGTTCATCTGTTTTTCCTTGAGTTCAATCATAGAAAGCGTCAATTTCTGATCCTCAATTTGCCTCTGTAAATCTGGGACTTTCTCTGTTTCCAATTGAGTTAACTTGAATTCCATAGCAACAGCTTTCTCCTTGGCTTCATCTGCAGTCTGTCGGGTTAAAGTAGATTCCTGCAGCAATTTCTGAATAGATTCTGTATTGGTGTTCACCTTTTGTCCCAAACTATTTAGACTTTCTGTATTTAAGTCAATTTTAATGGTTGCTGCATCTACCTTCACTTTTGTCTCGTCCACTGTTGTCTTTGTCTCTTCGACCCTCTTACTGAGTTGCTCCAAAGATTCATTAATCTTAGCCAATGCAATGGCTAAAGCATCTTCTGATGAGATTCCACTAGGCTTAGATTGTGATGGTACAGTTGCAGATGAAGTAGAAAGACCAGCAGCTGATGGTCTTTGCGCCCAATTCTTCCCAGACCTTGTTGTTTTGTCTGGGAGAGACAAATCTACTTTTTCTTTTCCATCTGCCATAACACTTAAACAATAGAAGAGCCAAGGTCAATCCCAGCTACGCAGTTTGTCTTTGCAAATGGAAAATTCCCCTAGTAACAATTTGACAGTTTCAAAATATTCCTCTAGGGGGAAACAGTTGCAATAGTCCAAAAAAACACACACCTTTTAAACTCAAACAATAAAAGAGATAGACAGTTCCAATTTTTGTTACTTTTCAGCTACTTTCCCTCCTTTTTAAGAGCAGAAGAAGAAAACTGATGACAATGTATCTCTCTTCCTGAGCTAGCTGTCAGCAAGTCAATTTGATCTATCTTTAGATTTAGGGGAGCTAGTCTCAAACGTTTGTTGGGGAGACCTAGGGTTTTTTGGGGGGGAGTTACTTGTCCTGTCTGCACGCTTCTTATGATGGAGGACCACTGTAGCCAGCCCCAACAAAACGTTCTCAAGATGGAGAGTGAGGGAACAGCTGCAGTCGCCTGCGGTTCCTGCACAATGTTTGCCATCTTGCCAAAGGTTGCAGGCAGCTTTACCTGCAGCAATTGCATGTTGATTGCCCTCTTAAAAGACAAAGTCCAGCAACTGGAGGAACATGTGGCTACGCTGGAGCTCTTCTTGGAAGCAACAGAGCACACCGTCTCCACCAAGGAGGAGACAGGGGACTCCCCTGAGAAGGAGGCTAGTTCACCAACACAGGAGCCAGATATATGGAGAAACGTGACTCAAAGAAGTAGGAGGCCCAGGGTTCACTCTGATTGTTTAGAAATGCACAATCGCTTTGAGGTCCTCTCCCCTAGAATGGAAGACGAAGAGCAGACTCCACTTGAGGATCTCTCCCTCGTTACAGTCGATCAGGTATATGAAGACGAGCAGCAAAGTCAGTCCTCAGGGAATGTGCAGGCGACCTTGGAACGGACAGCTCACGGAAGAACCCCGACGAAACCTAAGAGGAGGCGTGTAGTGGTGATAGGGGATTCCCTACTGAGGGGAACAGAAGCAGTGATCTGTGGGCCTGACAAGATGTCTCGGGAAGTGTGCTGTCTCCCCGGGGCTAAGATCCAAGATGTAACTGAACGACTGCAAGGAATCATAAAACCCACTGACAAATACCCCTTCCTCTTGGTTCATGTGGGAACCAATGACACTGCAAGCAATAGCCTCCAGAAGATCAAAAGAGACTATGAGGCTCTGGGCAGGAAATTGAAGCAATTAAATGCACAAATTGTCATCTCATCTGTCCTCCCAGTTGAACGACGTGGCCCAGGGAGAGAGAGAAAAATAGTGGAAGTGAACAGCTGGCTTCGCAAATGGTGTAAACAGGAACGGTTTGGATTCTTAGATCACGGACTGCAGTTTCTTTTTTAAAAAAAATAATTTTTATTGGGTTTTTACATTTTATAACAACAAACACACACACAAAGACAAGAACACACAAACACACAAATACAATTACATACCCTAATTTTCTTTACCCACTTTCATTGACTTCCCCCCACCCCCTCCTCTTACATCCCAGTTCCAAAATTAATTCAGCAAGTTCTTACCTAACCTCTTAAAGATATTCATATTGTTTTTAAAAATTAAATTCTTTTTGTTTATCTATATTCAACTTATCCAATTCTCTTATAATCATTAATTTCTTTTTTTTTTAAGGTCGATCTAGCTTCCCCTCCACAAATTTTCCCTTTATTATATTAATTATAGGTCACATTAACCAAGTAAAACAAAACATAACATTTTATAGTTCTATTCTCTCCCCCCCCTGCCCCGGTTTCTGTCCCTTCCCAGACAAATGTCCAAAAAAAAAAATACAAAAAAAAAATAGTTCTTAGCCCGGAAAAAATAGTTCTTAGCCTGGATTCCTCACGTCTGAGGCGTCTGATTCTCTGTCAGTCCCTCTCTGCCAACTATGTTTGTTGGTCCTAAGACCCCGAAGGAGTTCAGTCAGAGTCACATCATATTTTCTTTCATCCAGAATGTTAAAGAGTGTTTGCTGCGAAAGACCATCTAGTTTTCCATACTCAAGAGGAAAGTCCCAATCATGTTGCTTTATTCTTTTTAGTTTTAATATTCCAAGTACTCCAGGGACTTCTCTCTTCTTCTTTCTCATCTTTCGCAGGTTTGTAATCCAAAGGTCTTCTTGCTCATACTCTAACAATGCAGATTCCTGGTTGATATTTTCCACTTGTAGTGTCTGAACTCCTTCTTTCTTCTCTGTCAATTCCAAAGGCATCTCTTCCTGCTCAGCTGCAGAGTTTTTATCATGCGTCTCCTTTGTGCATTCAGCAGAGTTGTTTGTTTCAGAATTCAAGGTCATAAAAACTTTACTCAGAGCCATACTCTGCTCCTGCAGGATTCCCACGAGAAAAAACATTTTTTCTATCTCCGCCAGTAATTTTCCCTCTGCAGCCATTGCAATGTCACTAATTCCCCCTAGGGGGCTTTCAGTTATTTAGTAGTCCTTTTCCAATAATCTGTTACTTTGTTATTATCAATACTTTGTTTCCAATCGCCTCAGTCCAAATGTATCAGCTTTAATTCCAAGAGTTGTTAAATAACAAAATTCTTTACTTTGTCCACCCGTTTGACAGCTTCTTTGACAGCTGTCAAACTCCTTTCACTTCTTCCTCCGGCACCCAAATAGGACACTCCCGGGTTTTTGGGGGGGATTACACACAAAGTTCCAAAATTCCCTTTCTCTCCAGCACAAAATCTTCTTCTATCAAATTTGTGAAAAACTTTTAAATCATCAAAACAGTATTCATTCCGCCTTAATTCTCCGTTCCTTGCTTTAAATCGTCTATAAGTAGAGGGGGTGCGGACTTCCCTTTAACACATCCCCCGATCGTGCCGAATTCACAGGATAAAATTTTTAAAGTCCAAATTCCACTACTCACGGGTCCTTTGTTATCCAGTCCAAATTTTGGGAAGAAAGTCAGCGCTCTCCGGCCATGGCTTGCGGCTTCACTCCACTGAGGTAGCGGTCTACTCTCAGCACCACGCCACTCTCCGTACTCTCTCCGCAGCCTTTAAAAAGGCTCTTCGTGGGTCGGGGAGGGCGCTTAAGGTGCCCACCGAGTCACCAAGTCCGCAGGCTTCCGCGCCTGCGGTTTCTGAGGGTCCCCGTGTCGCCGGCACGGCAAGACCCGTCCTCAGTAGGGCCGATTCCCTCCGGAGCTCGGAGGGAATCCGCCATTAGCCGTTCGCGCTAACCCGGAAGCCACGGACTTCAATGTCTGTACACTAATGCGCAAAGCATGGGTAATAAACAAGATGAGCTTGAGCTCTTGGTACAGCAAACTAAATATGACATAATAGGCATCACTGAAACCTGGTGGGATAAGTCCCACGACTGGAATGTAATAATGGAGCGATACAATCTATTTCAGAGAAACAGACCAGACAAGAAAGGAGGAGGAGTGGCCTTATATGTCAGGGATGTGTATACCTGTGAAGAGATCCAAGATTTAGAACCTCAAAGCCAAAGTGAGAGCGTTTGGGTCAAAATTAAGGCAGAGATGAATAACAGGGACCTCATTGTGGGAGTTTACTATAGATCCCCAAGCCAAACGGAGGACATAGATGATGCCTTCCTGGAACAGATGGCCAAGCATGCAAAAGGAAGGGAGATAGTAGTAATGGGGGACTTCAATTACCCGGATATTTGCTGGATGTCAAACTCAGCCAAGAGCATAAGGTCAAACAGATTCCTCACTGGCCTTGCAGACAACTTCATTGTCCAGAAAGTGGGAGAAGCAACAAGAGGAACAGCCATTTTAGATCTGGTCCTAACCAATGTGGATGACCTGGTTAGTGGGGTAGAAGTAGAAGGATCATTAGGCGCGAGTGATCATGCTCTTCTGAAGTTTACTATACAGCGGAAAGGAGCAGCCAAGCATACTAGGACTCAATTTCTTGACTTTAAGAAAGCCGACTTCATAAAACTTAGGGAAGTGCTGGGTGAGATCCCATGGACAGTAATACCAAATGGAAAGGGAGTTCATGATGGCTGGGAGTTTGTTAAGAGGGAGATAGTAAAAGCACAACTTCAAGCAATACCAATGAGACGGAAACATGGAAGGTGCCTAAAGAAGCCAGGGTGGCTATCTAAAGAACTTTTAACTGAGTTAAGATTAAAAAAGGATGTGTACAAAAAATGGAAAAGGGGGGAAACCACCAAAGAGGAATTCAAACAAATAGCCAGCACGTGTAGACACAAAGTCAGAAAAGCTAAAGCACAGAATGAACTCAGGCTTGCTAGAGAGGTTAAAAGCAACAAAAAAGGCTTTTATGGGTATGTTCGTAGCAAAAGGAAGAACAAAGAAACAGTGGGGTCGCTCAGAGGAGAAGATGGTGAAATGCAAACAGGGGATACCGAAAGGGCTGAACTCCTCAATGCCTTCTTTGCCTCAGTCTTCTCCGATAAAGAAAACAATGCCCGACCTGAAGAATTTGGAGCAAATGATTCAGCAGAGGAAACACAGCCCAGAATAACTAAGGAGATAGTACAAGAATACTTGGCTAGTTTAGATGTATTCAAGTCTCCAGGGCCAGGTGAACTGCATCCAAGAATATTAAAAGAACTGGCAGATGTGATCTCAGAACCACTGGCACTCATCTTTGAGAATTCCTGGAGAACAGGCGAAGTCCCGGCAGACTGGAGGAGGGCAAATGTTGTCCCTATTTTCAAAAAGGGGAAAAGAGAGGGTTAGGGTTATATACAGTCCAAAGTTTCCCCCCTCCTTCACCTGTTCCTGGGGGGGGGGTGATACTTTTTGTGTTAGGAATTTAGTCCTTTCCAGTCAATTTTCCAAGACTTTAGCTTGTATTCTCTTTGCTTTGATCTATTTACAAAAGCGGAAGGCGGACTTCCTGTTTAAACCTTCCCCGCTTCAGTATCAAATTAAGTCCTTTTTTTAAAACTTCCAATTTTCCCCTACTCACGGGTAGTTGCTTTTAAGGTCGAATTGTCACAGGAAGAAGTCAGCGCTCTCCGGTAACGGCTGTGCGGCTTCGCTCCGAGGAAGAAGCAGTCGATTCACAGCACCACGCCGCTCACCCCGCTTCGCTCCAGGACCCGTAATCGGGATCCCCCGCGAATTGGGGGGGGGCACAAAGGGTGCCTGCCGAATCCCACGCTCACAGGCTTCTCCTGCCTGTGATTTTTGTTTTTTTTTTTTTTATAAATATTTATTAAGGTTTTTTTTAAGATATAAATGCACACATCAAACAATCTTACTTTTATAACAACAAATTCTTCACTTCTTTGGACTCCCTCACGTCCCCCTCTCCCATTTACATCATTAAAAAAAAAAATTTTTCCAAACAAATTATCAACTTGTTTACAATCTCATGTCCACACATTCCAATATAATTTAACACTTTTTCCAATAAAATTTTTATATTTTCTTTAGTCTCACTTATCATCAAATTTAAATCTAGTTTAGTGGTGGCCAGTTTTTTATAATCTAGCATCCTTCTTAACATTCAAACAAATTACAATGTTTTTGTAGATACATCTTGAATTTCTCCCAGTCTTCCTCCATCTTTTCTTCTCCCAGGTCTCGGATTCTGCCGAAAAAATTCGTGATTTTTGAAGGGTCTCCGCTTTCGCCGTAGCGGTATGACCCGATTGCCTCGAAGCAAATCCCTCCTGGTCAGAAGGATTCTGCCATTACCGATGGCGCTAACCCGGAGGTCGCCTCTCTGTCTCTCTCTCTGCCCTACTCTCTCTCTCTTTCCCTCTCCCTCTCCCTCTCCTTCCTTCCTTAGAATAGAATCATAGAATCATAGAGTTGGAAGAGACCACAAGGGCCATTGAGTCCAACCCCCTGCCAAGCAGGAAACACCATCAGAGCACTCCTGACATATGGTTGTCAAGCCTCTGCTTAAAGACCTCCAAAGAAGGAGACTCCACCACACTCCTTGGCAGCAAATTCCACTGTCGAACAGCTCTTACTGAGCACCCTTTGGGTCCGGTCAGACAGCCAGTTACAAATCCACTGAGTGGTAGCATAGTCAAGACCGCATTTTACCAGCTTCTTTACAAGAATATCATGGGGCACCTTGTCAAATGCCTTGCTGAAATCAAGGTAGGCTACATCCACTGCATTCCCTTCATCTACCAGGCTTGTAATTCTGTCAAAAAATGAGATCAGGTTAGTCTGACATGACTTATTTTTCAGAAATCCATTCTGACTATTGGTGATCACAGTATTCCTTTCTAGGTGCTCACAGACTGTTTGCTTAATGATCTGCTCCAGAATCTTCCCTGGTATTGATGTCAGACTGACTGGGCGGTTATTATTTGGGTCCTCTCTTTTCCCCTTTTTGAAAATAGGGACAACATTTGCCCTCCTGCAGTCTGCCGGGACTTCGCCTGTTCTCCAGGAATTCTCAAAGATGACTGCCAGTGGTTCTGAGATCACATCTGCCAGTTCTTTTAATACTCTTGGATGCAGTTCATCTGGTCCTGGAGACTTGAATACATCTAAACTAGCCAAGTATTCTTGTACTATCTCCTTAGTTATTCTGGGCTGTGTTTCCTCTGCTGAATCCTTCCTTCCTTCCTTCCTTCCTTCCTTCCTTCCTTCCTTCCTTCCTTCCTTCCTTCCTTCCTTCCTTCCTTCCCCCCTCTCTCTCCCATTCCTTCTCTCTCATTCAACTTCTTCCTTCCTTCCTTCCTTCCTTCCTTCCTTCCTTCCTGCCTTCCTGCCTTCCTGCCTTCCTGCCTTCCTGCCTTCCTGCCTTCCTGCCTTCCTGCCTTCTTGCTCTCTCCAGCCTCTCTGTCTCTCTCTCTGCCCTACTCTCTCTCTCTTTCTGTCTCTCATCCGCTCTCTCCCTCTCCTTCCTTCCTTCCTTCCTTCCTTCCTTCCTTCCTTCCTTCCTTCCTTTTTTCCCCAAATAATATTTATTCAAGTTTTAAAAGATTACAAAAAGGAACACAATATACAAAAACAAAACATATCCAAGAGAAAAATAAAAATAAAAAATAAAAAAGCAAAGACAGCAAAAAAGAAAAAAAAATACAATCAAAAAGACAAAAAAACAAGTTAAACCTTAAACCCTTTCTTAACTTATCTCCTTGACCTCCTCACACCTCCCCTCTTTGTATTCTAATTCAAGTAGATATTTCAGCAAATCCTTCATGTTTGTTTTTATCCTTATAACTTATCTTAATATACTGTAATTTTCCATTCTCTCATTCGCCAATTAGCCATCCACTTTTACTTTATTTAATCTTATTTCTCCTTAGAACTTATATATCTGAATTTATTTTCTTAAGACGTTTCCCCTACTGTCACAAAAAATTCCATTCCACGATTTTCTCATCTCTCATTAAAAAAAAAAAGATTTTTTTTTTAAAAAACACTATATATACACTTTAAATTCCCATTTTTTCTTTCACCATCTCCCCTCCCCGGTCTCGGCCCCTGCCAACTGTTCTCCAAAAGTTCATCAACCCGGAGATCTTAAGTCCGAGGCTCTTAACTCTCTTTCATGTCCCCTCTGCCGATCTTTTTGATAGTCTTTGGTGTTAAAGAACAGATCTCGGGGGAGCTCCAACCCAACGGTAGTCATATTCCTTCTTAGCAAGTCTGCCCGATTTCCATAGTTAAAGGTAGGGCCCATAGAATATTCCAAATCTTGTTTCACACTCCTTCCAAATCCAAGGACCCCAGAGGCTCCTATCTCCACCTGGCTCAGATTCAAATCCCAAAAGTTATTTGATCCCCACATAGGGTGATCTCTCCAACTTTCATTTTCCAAACCAAGCCAGGCTCTCATCTCCAAAAACTGGCTTCTCCTAGTTGCAGACGTATAAAGCCTCCAGTTATAATCCACCATTTGCCTCTGTAGGGTTGTGACTCCCCCTTGCATCACTTTAACAACAGCGACTTTCTCCTTCTCTGGTTCTTCAATTTGTTCATTTAAAAGAGATTCCTGTGTCGGATTCTTGTCTACTTCTTTGCTGAAGCCCACTTTTGTTCCCAAAATTTCAACATTGGTAGCCATGACGTTTATCTGTTCTTGCAGCTTTCCCAGCAGATAAAATGTCCTATTCAATTCAGACGCGACTTCCTTCTCAGCCACCATCCTTGAAATGTCCAAGGTCAAAGCTAGTTTCTCAAAGGCTTTATCTTTAGAACCAATTTCCCAGCTGTATCCTTACAACACTATCCCAAAACTCCCTCTAGAGGGACACAGTTTCCATTTACACTCCTTCTAGCACAGTCCCAAAAGTCCCATACGTAAAATTGTAACAATTCCAAATGCCTACCTTCTTTTTAAACACAGAAACTGACAGTAGCAACAAAGTCCTTCTTTTGTATCTTGACAGCTAGCTGTCAAATTTATCTATTCACCATCCACGGGCTCTCGCAGACCGCTCCCGGGTTTAGGGAAGTGGCGCTTCAATTCCCAAATTTTGACCTTCTCCTGCAGGCTTCCCTGCTTCCAAAAGAGTATTGATAGTATGGACAGGAAAATTGGCTTCCAGGTGGAAAAATCAAAACTGGAAACAGAACTGTTAGAATCCAAAACTGGGAATTTGTCAAAAATGTATAACTTGCTGTTGAAATGGAATACGCAGGATGAAACGGTTAAATCAGCTATGATTAAGTGGGCACAAGATATTGGACATAACATTATGTTTGCTGACTGGGAAAGGTTATGGACCACCGGTATGAAATTTACGGCATGTAATGCCTTGAGAGAGAATATTATGAAAATGATTTATAGGTGGTACATGACACCAGTCAAGCTTGCAAAGATCTACCACTTATCAGACAATAAATGTTGGAAATGTAAAGAAAATGAAGGTACATTCTTTCGCCTTTGGTGGACGTGCCCAAGGATTAAGGCTTTCTGGGAGATGATATATAATGAAATGAAAAAGGTATTTAACTATACCTTCCTGAAGAAACCAGAGGCCTTTCTCCTGGGTATGGTCAGCCTGAGGAGATTTCACCCCTCCCATACCCAAGAATCTCCTGAGAATCTCCTGAGGTCTCTGCTGACTCTACAGAGAGGAGGAGCAATGTACTGCTCTCTACTTAATTAGTCAAGTGAGTGAGTCAGTCTCTGTGAGAGAGAGAGTCAGTCAGTGTGTCGGAGAGAGAGTGCAAGAGATCGTGTTTATAGATAAGATTGCTGCTAGGAGCAGCTGCAGGCACTCAGAGTATAGCATTGATGTATGCTCAGAATATTTAGCTCTGTATATAGTTTTGTATTATAGCTGTAGTTATAGAATAAAAGGAGGATACTTTACAGAGCTGCTCTCCGAGTGGTTTATACTCTGCAAGACTCTGCAAAACGCTGCTGCGCAACGACTGTATTATTGAGACAGTGAATCCGGTGCTCTCAGCTCCAAGCTGTGAGTCCACAGCACTGTGACCTGTTCCTGTGAGAAAGGTGTCTCTGGCAGTGCTACCCAGCTCGCCTAGCCCAGTCGGGGCTGTAGTGCATGAGTCCAGTTGGCGCACTGGCTCAAGGGCGATGCTGACATCGGTTATGGGCCCAGTCGTCTGACCAGTCGTTGTTCCAGTCATCCCAGTCGTCCCATTCGCCAGAGGTGTCTGTTGCTGATCGCTGGATGGCGGAACGGAGGCTGCATGCTGGACTGATTTGTGGTGCCTAGAAGCAGAGCTGTGTTGGAGCAGAGTGTTCAAGCTGCCGCTGTTGCTGTTGCTGCTGCTTGAGGTATGTTGCTGACTGCCAAAGAAAGAAGATAGCATCCCTGTTTGCCTGTTAATTGCGCTTTGAGTGGGAGAGAGAGTGGCTGAAGAAGTCCAAGGCTTTATCTGTGTTTGCACGAGGGAAGTGTCTTGCTCTAAGTAATAGCAGACATGGCCTGTGCACATTCTGGCCAGATGGCTATGTCCTTTCCTCTCCTCACGCCTGAAAACTTTGCAGTTTGGCAAGTTAAGATGAAAGCGCTTTTGCAGAGGGAAAAGCTATTTCACACCATAGAAAATGACCCTCCAGATAAAGATGATGATGATTGGGCTGAGTGGCATGCTGCAGACATGAGAGCCCGAGGGACAATTGTTTTGAGTGTTTCAGACCACTTGCTGGTAAACTTAGAGGGTCAAGAGACTGCACAAGCTGTTTGGCATAAGTTGAGAGATATGCATCTGAGACAAAATGCTGGTTTCCAGTGTGATTTTCTTCAAGAAGCTGTGCAGGTTGCAGTTGGAGAAAGGTGGTGATTTGCCTAGCCATCTATCTCAGTTAAAGCGTCTCAGACAGGACCTTGTTCAGCGAGACCTGGCTATTTCAGAGGCTGTGTTTGCAATGCTGATGATAAATAGCCTAGATGAGTCTTATGATGGAGTAGCTGCCCAGATTTCTACAATGCCTTCTGACCGGCTAACAGAAGATTATGTGTCTAGCGTGCTCTTGAATGAGTGGGATCGCAGACAGGCTGTTAAAGAAAGCCGGGACTGTGCTGCTAAAAATGTGCTTGAAAATGTGCCTGAGTCTTCAGCAGGGGAAAGTGAAAGTGAAACTGCTGCTGTTAAAGCACTAAAGTTGAGGCGGTGCTTTTCATGTGGAGCACAAGGCCATTTGAGTTTTCAGTGCTGCAAGAAATCTTCAAAGAAGAAGGGAAACTTCAGAGGCAGAGGGGGAGGACGACGAAATCCCCAAGCACCTGCTACTTCAAAGGCCTTGATCTCTTGCTGCTCCAATCAACGTGGGCGGAGTTTCTTCGTGATCGACTCTGGCTGTTCCAACCACGTAGCCAAAGATAAGGATCTCTTTGTTCAGCTTGAGAAGCAAGAGAAAGAAATTCATCAAGCAGATGGGACAGTTCTCACAAGTTTGGCTAAGGGAACTGTGTTCTTAAAGAGCCTGAATGCAACAATTAAGAATGTCCTGTATGCGCCTGATATTCAGGACAATTTGTTGAGTGTTTCCCAGCTTGATCGTCAAGGGTTTAAGGTGGTGTTTGCTAAATCTCGCTGTGAAATTCGTCAAGATGGCAAGCTCATTCTATATGCAAAATGTGTAAATGGTCTGTATCAATTGCCTTTTGTTTCAGGTACAGGCACTGCAGAAGCAACTGTGAAAGAGTGTTGCAATTTGTCTGTAGATGAGAATGAGAAGTTGCATGACCAATGTATTCATTATTACCACCGTGTTTATGGTCATTTGAATTTCCAGGCTGTGGCAAAAATGCCTGATATGGTTCAGGGTATGAAGCTGAAAGAGTGTCCCTACCACATGAAATGTGTTTCTTGTGCTGAGAGTAAGGCAAGGCAAGCTCCCAAAGGTACAGAGTCTGGGAGAGAGGCCAAGAAACCATATGAAGTCATTCATGCAGACTTAGTGGGGCCTCTAGCACTCTCTAGAGGCAATTCAAGGTTTTTCATGGTTTTGATAGACTCCTACTCTAAATATGCATGGGTCTATCTGCTGCAGAAAAAGTCTGAAGCCTTTACTAAGTTTCGTCAGTTTTGTAAATGGCTCAGGAATGTACATAATGAGAATGTACATTGTTTTTTTACTGACAGAGGTGGAGAGTTTTGTTCAGAAGAGTTTGAGGCTTTTCTTTCTGAACAGGGCATTGAGCATAGGACCGCCACGCCCAGATCACCCTGGCAGAATGGTTTATGTGAGAGAATGAACCAGACCCTGCAGCAAGGAATCAGAACACTATTACATGATTCGGGGCTGCCCAATCCCTTTTGGGCCGAAGCTCTTTCGTTTTTCTGTCACGTGTATAACAGGAGGTACCAGTCTAGTGTAAATTGCACCCCATATGAGATGCTTCACGGAAGGAAGCCATGTGTGAAGCACTTTAAAATTTTTGGTTCGGAGGTTTGGGTGTACACCTCGCAGGGTGACAAACTGAGTAAGCGTGGAGAACATGGTGTTTTCCTAGGATATGAGAAAGGGTCTTATCGTGTCCTGATCACAGACACGAAAACCATAAGGCTGACCAGGAGCATTGACGACAATCCACAATGGGACAGAGTTGGCGTTTTTCAGTGCCATCCCATTTGTGATGATGGTGCAAAAGGGGCAAAGAAAGTTAAGAGGGAGGCAAGTTCTGATGTGATTGATAATCCTGATGCCAATGTAGATCCAGATGATGGCACAGATTATCAGAGCCCAAGAGCCTCAGGTGAGTCTGACGCTGATTCAGACTTAGCAGCTTCATATACTTTAGCTCCCCATTCTCCCAAAGAGGAGGAAGCACCAGAACAAGAGGATCAGAGAGTTTTGCGCAGATCTGAGAGAACAACCAAGGGTGTACCACCGAAAAGGTTTTCTGAAGAGTTTGCAAAGGCTGCGGTCACATGCAACTCTGGTGGGGTTTTTAAACCTAGCATGAAGTGTGCTGAGAGTAATAGCACAAAACGCTGCATTTATTTCCTTACCTGACATTTGAAGGATCAGGATTGAAGGAGCAAGCATGTGTTTAAAGTGGTTTGTTCAAATCTGCCTAATCAATTTGTATCTGAGAGGAAGAAATGTGTGTGAAGATTTTTCCAGAAGCTGCTTATTCATTTGTGTGTTCACAGTGTGTATTTTGTGTAAACTGCAGGTTGAGATTTATGTTTTAGCTCTTTCCTAATAGACACAGAGAGGTTATAGTAACTGTTTAATGATGTGATAAAGTGTCTTAGATAAGGGGGAGAAAGATACCTGCAAATATGTTACCAAGGTTGTAAGCAGAGAACAACTTTTGGAGTGTGTGTGTAAATTGCAGTTATGTTAAAGATTCTTGAATGGTCGGATGAAATGGGGGAGGATGAGGAGATTTCACCCCTCCCATACCCAAGAATCTCCTGAGGTCTCTGCTGACTCTACAGAGAGGAGGAGCAATGTACTGCTCTCTACTTAATTAGTCAAGTGAGTGAGTCAGTCTCTGTGAGAGAGAGAGTCAGTCAGTGTGTCGGAGAGAGAGTGCAAGAGATCGTGTTTATAGATAAGATTGCTGCTAGGAGCAGCTGCAGGCACTCAGAGTATAGCATTGATGTATGCTCAGAATATTTAGCTCTGTATATAGTTTTGTATTATAGCTGTAGTTATAGAATAAAAGGAGGATACTTTACAGAGCTGCTCTCCGAGTGGTTTATACTCTGCAAGACTCTGCAAAACGCTGCTGCGCAACGACTGTATTATTGAGACAGTGAATCCGGTGCTCTCAGCTCCAAGCTGTGAGTCCACAGCACTGTGACCTGTTCCTGTGAGAAAGGTGTCTCTGGCAGTGCTACCCAGCTCGCCTAGCCCAGTCGGGGCTGTAGTGCATGAGTCCAGTTGGCGCACTGGCTCAAGGGCAATGCTGACACAGCCAAGGGGTGTTGAAGAAGGATAGAACATGTATGCTACAACAGCAGCAAGAATACTTATTGCAAAGTATTGGAAGACACAAGATCTACCCACCTTGGAAGAATGGCAGATGAAGATGATAGACTACATGGGACTGGCAGAGATGACTGGCAGAATCCGGGACCAGGGGAAAGAGACGGTGGAGGAAGATTGGAAGAAATTTAAGGATTACCTTAGGAAACATTGTAAAATTAACGAATGTTAGAAAGACATGGGTTTAGAAGTTAAGTGGTTATCAGCGGTAATGATCAAATAAAAATAAAAGAAAGTTAAAAATTAAATTGAGAACAGGGGAAAGGATTTGCTGATTCGATAAATAGAAATTGGAATACAGAAAGGGGAGGTATGAGGAGGTCGGGAAAGTAAGTTACAAGAAAAAAAGAGATTGAAATTATACTTGTTTTTTTTTGTGTTGTATTGTTGTTTTGTTTATGTGAAAAAAAACCCTTAAAATCTTAATAAATATTATTAAAAAAACAAAACAAAAGAGTATTGATAGTAGTTTCAATCAGTGGAGTTTTAATCCTTTAATCCTTTAGGTAAGACTCTCCACGACCTTAGTTAACCAATTCTTTGCTTCAGTTTATTTACAGAAAGGGGAGGTGGACTTCCTGTTTAGACCTTCCCCGATCGGTGCAAATTTTAAAATACTTTAAAAGCCCAATTTCCGTTCTACTCACGGGTTGTTGTTTTAAAATCCAATTGTCCACAAGAAAAAGTCAGTGCTCTCCGGCAACGGCTACGCAGCTTCACTCCGTAAAAAATAGCGGTCGATTCAAAACACTGCACCGCTCACCCCACGTCAATTCGGAACCCAAAAAATGGGGTTTCCCTGCGGGTAGGGGGTTGCTTCTGGTGTCAGCCGAATCTGACGTTCTCTGGCTTCCTCCGCCTGGGATTTTTGAAGGGTCTCTGCCTTCGCTGCAGCGGCACGACCCGAATTCCACGGAGCGGGTTCCTCTCAGTCAGAGGAACACCGCCATTGCCGATGGCGCTAACCCGGAAGTCCCTCCCTCCCTCGGTTCCTTCCTTCCTTCCGTCCGTCCGTCCGTCCGTCTTTCTGTCCTTCCTTCCTTCCCTCTCTTTTTCTCTTTTTCTCTTTGTCTCTCTCTCACCCATTCCTTCTCTCTCTCTCTCTCTCTCTTCCTTATCTCTCTATTTTTCTCTATCCTCTTTATCCTCTCTATTCTCTCTATCCCCTTCCTTCCTTCCTTCCTTCCTTCCTTCCTTCCTTCCTTCCTTCCTTCCTTCCTTCCTTCCTTTTCCCCTTCCTTCCTTTCCTCCTTCCCTCTTTCCATATCTCTCTCTCTCTCTTTTCCCTGTCCCCTCCCTCCCTCCCTCCCTCCCTCCCTCCCACCCTCCCTCCCTCCCTCCCCCCCTCCCTCCATATAAATCTGTCCCTCCTTCTCTCTCACTCATCCTGGTCCCTCCTTCCTTCCTTCCTTCCTTCCTTCCTTCCTTCCTTCCTTCCTCCCTCCCTCCCTCCCTCCCTCCCTCCCTCCCTCCCTTCCTTCTATCCATATATATCTGTCCCTCCTTCTCTCTCTCTCCCTGGTCCGTCCTTCCTTCCTTCCTTCCTTCCTTCCTTCCTTCCTTCCTTCCTTCCTTCCTTCCTTCCTTCCTTCCCCCTTCCTTCCTTGCCTCCTTCCCTCTTTCCATACCACTCTCTCTCTCTCTTTTCCCTGTCTCTCCCTCCCTCCCTCCCTTCCTTCCTTCCTCCCCCCTGTTTCTTTTGCTCTCTTTTTCTCTGTCTCTCTCACCCATTACTTCTCTCGCGCTCAACCTTTTCCTTCCTTCCTTCCTTCCTTCCTTCCTTCCTTCCTTCCTTCCTTCCCCCCTCTTTCTTTTGCGCTCTCTCTCTCTCCCTCCCTCTCTCCCATTCCTTCTCTCTCGCTCAACCTTTTCCTTCCTTCCTTCCTTCCTTCCTTCCTTCCTTCCTTCCTTCCTTCCTTCCTTTCTTCATTCCTTCCTTCCCCTCTCTCCTTTGCTCTCTTTCTCTCTGTCTCTCTCTCACCCATTCCTTCTCTCTCGCTCAAACATTTCCTTCCTTCCTTCCTTCCTTCCTTCCTTCCTTCCTTCCTTCCTTCCCCTCTCTCCTTTGCTCTCTTTCTCTCTGCCTCTCTCTCACCCATTCCTTCTCTCTCGCTCAAACATTTCCTTCCTTCCTTCCTTCCTTCCTTCCTTCCTTCCTTCCTTCCCTCGTTCCCTCTATCCATATATATCTGTCCATCCTTCTCTCTCTCTCTTCCCCTTCCTTCCTTCCTTCCTTCCTTCCTCCCTCCCTCCCTCCCTCCCTCCCTCCCTCCCTTCCTTGCCTCCTTCCCCCTTTCCATACTTCTCTCTCTCTCTCTTTTCCCTGTCTCTCCTTCCTTCCTTCCTTCCTTCCTTCCTTCCTTCCTTCCTTCCTTCCTTCCTTCCCTCCCTCCCTC